>NW_028263391.1:24827281-25127281 GCF_051168715.1 Poecilia mexicana | reverse complement strand
GTGCGGAGAATTTTAATCACAGAACCGAGTCGACACCTTGGAGGCGTCAGAAAACGGATGATAAAGGAGAATAAAGAGAAGCAGAGAGAAAAGGAAGGAAGAGCCAAGCTGCTGTTGAGTCTTACTGTTCAGATGGACATTTAAATGTAAAGCAAAGCAAAACTAAAGCAGATTCACAAAGATGGCAAACCTTTAGAAAGTTCAGAGGCAGGAAAGGAAACTTCCTGTAAATATGTTTAACTCAGATGAGTCAGTTTAATGGCCTCCTGATCTTCTGTGCTGAACTGTTTCTAGTAGTTAAACCCCAAACCCTCTGGGCTGGTTTAACGGGTTCATCAGTGACGTTATCCACGTTGTTCCAGGGCTGCTCACAGACATTTGGAGGGTCAGGGGAGCGTGGAAAGGAACCCACCAGAATAAAAGTCCATCACCCAGAAACTTTATGTTCTAAATGAAAATCAAATCAGATTTTATGTGTTTAGCATTTCAGCAGAAGGCATTTCAGAGAGCTTTTCATCATAACAAACAAAAACACAAAGTCATGCAACATAGAATCAACAATCAGAACATTACATTAAGTCAAGTGTCATCATTAAATCTGTAATTGATAACGTTTCAAATGAAACTCTAACCAGGTGGGTTTTTAGTTGAGATTTAAAGGAAGTCAGTGTTTCAGCAGTTTTACAGTTTCCTGGAAGTCTGTTCCAGATTTGTGGTGCATAGAAGCTGAATGCTGCTTCTCCTCGTTTGGTTCTGGTTCTGTTACATTAAACTGAATGAGCTCTCTCATTCCTGACAGAAACAGAAAAGTATTGAGGTTTTCTGTTCATTCGGGTCAATAATAACTTTCCTTGTGTTTTGCTGCTCCAGTTTACTGACTGCCTTCAACTTAATCTGTTAATCTGTTAATCTGTGTTTATTCCCTTCTCAGCATCATAACTTCTGCTCACTGTCAGATAAGTTATATTTTTCTGCTGTCCAGGAAGTTTGTGCTTTAAAACTTAATGTGATATTTTATAACAAGGGAATGTCTTGTGATGCATAAAGCACCATAAGGCTGCATGACATTAATAATCATATTGCATTATTTGACCCTTTTATACATTTTCTAAAGGTCTGCAGGACTTTCAGGCAGATTTGATGCGAACCTGTTTTGTCTCGTTTGTGAAGCTTCTTCTTCTCTGCTGGCCTGAGCTCCGTCCATGTGTCTGTTTGTCTGTTTGGTGTAGAAAAGTCTTTTCTTTTCCCCAGAATGATTTGGTTGTTTCTGCAGTTTGAGCCCGTTCTGAACCTCAGAAACGCAGCGACGTTCGCCGCCTCTCCACTGCTTCCTCTTTGCAGAACTGGAGTGCTGCTTCCCATTTGTGTTGGCGGCTCTACCAGCTTTGAATATTCACACAATAACACTGAAGGCAATTCAATTATGAGAATGATTTACACTTGAAGTACTTGTTGCTACCCTCTTTATCAGACGCATCCAAATAAAAACTCAAGAGCTTTTCACAAAACATGATTTTACCACATTTGGATTTTGGATTAATTAAAAAACTGTTTTTGTCTGGAAGTGAATAAAAAAACGAACAGAAATAATCTCCAAGCAGCTAAAATGATCTGATCAGTCATACTCAGTGGTTATGAAACATCATCAAACTGTCGGTTTATCGTAGTTTTTCTACAAATTTTTACTTATTTGGATATAATTTACTCTTTTAACCAGGAACTCCTGATGGCTCTTTACAAATGTGCTCTGACATTAGCGTTAGCCGCTACATGTTAGCATTGAGATGCTAATTTAGGCTAGGTTATCTTGACTGATAGGTTGAATGTGTGTAGCACAACTTGAGCACAACGTCGTCCCATCCGATCGTTCAGAAGCAGAAATGAACCAGAGGAAACGCGTCGCTGCTGTTTGTGGATGTTGCTTGTGCATCAGATTTATGGCTGTACCAGAAACACATGAACATAAAGGTTCCGGCCAGCAGCAAAAGAAAAAGACAAAATATTTCAGCAACCAAAGAGTTAAATCTAGTTCCAACATAAACACTAAGTGTTTCTGGACTCCTGGATCCTCTGGAGATTTGTTTGATTTGTTTCTTGTTTATAATAATTGAATAAAAAAAGAAAACCCCTCTGGTCGTTTAGTTTTAGTTTGTACTCAGCCTTTATTATGAAACGTTTTCCACATCCCCTCGGTGCTTTCTGTCATATTTCACAGAAATTCACAGCGAGCTGCTTTTCCACTCAGCTCACCTAATTTTGAGTGGATTTCACAACCCACAGTGGGATTCAAGCCCAATAAAAACAGATCCTTGCTCTCCTCTAAGTGACAGGCCTTCTGGGCTTGTTGGGCTCACAGTGGGGAGCCAGATATTTTGGTAAATAAACCCTGCAGTTCTCCTCTGGTTCTCCTGACGTTTCTCAGTCTTTTCATGTCTGTGTCGATCTTTTCCCTCCCAACATTTTCACAGACCAACATTTAGTTTACGGGTCAAACCGACTAAAGAGGTCAAACATCTGTTCCCCTTCTTGCTGGTCCATTGTTGGTCCCATGAACAACAAAAATATTTTATGTTTTCTTTAGGAAAATTTAAAAAATGAAACACCAAAAATTTATATCATGATTTTAAGATTGAATGTTTTACAAAAAGCAAATTAACCAAGAAGTTATTTTTAATCATGACCAGTTTAAGGTCTCATTGTTTTTGGTTTTAAAAAGTAACTTTTCCCATCTCATATGCCATTACTGAAAATGTTATCACCCAAACTCTGAATTGTCAACATGAAATCTGACCATATTCTATTTATGAATTTTTGCTCAAAGTCCACCCTGGGCTTTTAGACACAAAAATACCTTCAACGATTTTAATTTAAACATTTCTCCACTTATTTTGTCTTAAAAATGAAAACATTTCACTTTTCCTTCTAGGTTATTGGTTTTAATTTGGTAGTTAGATGACCTGAACACCAGGGGGCAGTGTAGTGACAGCAGCAGGAGGCGTGGCTACCTTGTCTTCAGGTGGAGAGAGAGGTTTGATTATTGATTATCGACAGACTGTCTTTGTTCTGCTGTTTTGCTCAGAAATGCTTTTGGGTTTTTGGCATTTCCTGGCGTTGCTGCTGTTGTCAGCAGCTGATATTAATGTGAATTATTTAGCACTCTAGATCACAAGCAAATAAGCTAATTACATAACTTAGTTTTAGGCTAACTTGGTGAAATGTGACAACACAAAACTCTGAACAAACTGTGAAAGTGAATCTGCTTGGCGGCAGAGCGGTAAATCTGTTCTTCATGTTCCTGCAGCCACACAGTTCGTCCGCTGCAGAAAAATGTTCTGTTGTTTTCTCAGATCAAATGTGTTTGCATCAGTCGCAGCTGTAAGGCGCTGAACACGCTGAGCAGAATATGTAAATAAACGTGTGATTTATGGCTGTGTGTTTTTGGTTGGTGAACAGTTTCTGCTGGCAGAAGTGATGCAAACAGAGCAAAATACTAGAGCAGGAGAGTTCAGTACCTCAGTGAGCACACAGCATCACGTATTACATACATTTTTACATTATCACATGCATTATTAATCATGTAACAAGTCCATTCAACTATTAAAACTCACAGAGATGAATCTCTGTTCCAGTCTCAGTTCTTTATGAGAAACATAATTATCTGATCATTTCTAGTTTATATTTCACTAAATCAGCTCTAAGTAACCCAGACATTCCTGCTCTCCCCGATTATTTACTGATTTATCTGAAATCAGCAGCAATTCAAACCTTCTGCCTTCATATCGAACGAGAAAACTTCCATTCAGATTCATCGCTGCAGATTTAACACACATTTCAGCGCAGAGTGTGTGCATGTGATGATGAAACATGGTGCTGGCAGCATCATGCTGTGGTCAGAGATGAAGATGATTCATAAATGTTAAATGCTGTTGGAGGCTGGAGGAGGTTCAGAAAACAGAATGGCCTAGTCAAAGTCCTGACCTGAGCCTATCTGGAGTCTGTGACCAGATGGACTGATTTGGTGAAGCCAGTAGAGATAAAGCACATAGATCTGCAGCAGGAAGTGATTCTAGAGATCCGGTTTTATTTCACTAAAAATCCTTAAAGTTCAGGATCATCCATCCATTTTCTGAACACCCTGGTCTTTAGTGGGGTCAGGAGCTGCTGCTGCCTCTCCAGCTAACGTTCCGGGCGAGTTCACCTGGACAGGTCACCTGGACGGGTCACCTGGACGGGTCACCTGGACGGGTCACCTGGACAGGTCACCTGGACAGGTCAGTCACCTGGACAGGTCAGTCACCTGGACAGGTCACCTGGACGGGTCGCCAGTCTGTCGCAGGGCAACACAGAGACAGACACACTCAGAGTACCCAGAGAGAACCCACCATGAAACTCCATGCAGAAAGACCCTGGGAATCAAACCCAGAACCTTCCTGCTGCTAGGAAGCAGCTCTACCAGCTGCAGAATATTCATGTGTAGATCAACATTTTCCAGAATATTCATCGTTTTTGGAGCGGAGGAGATGAATGCAGGCAGAGAGACGCTGAGCAGCGCGACCACGACCTCCCTGACAGAGATAATCAGCTTACAGTGCTGTCTGTGTGTGTGTGTGTGTGTGTGTGTGTGTGTGTGTGTGTGTGTGTGTGTGTGTGTGTGCTTACCTGCATTAAATCAGAGGAAATGCCAGCAGCATCAGTCAGACTGAAGGTCAGATTTACACCGTGACCTTTAGACCCTCATCAGCTCTTCACCTTCTTTCCTCTCGTCTTTATTTGCTTTAAACTTTCCTTCTGATTTCTGTATAAAGTGAAATTCATGTGTGAGGTTTCGTCCTCCTGTTGTCAAGCTGCTGACCTGTGTGTGTTCAGCGCTGTCACTGATCCAGATGCCGTTTCATCCGACAGCTCAGCCTGGATGGATGTGAGTCGGGTCAGCAGTGGAGGTGTAGATTTCAGAAACGCTTCAGAGCGTTTCCTGGAAGGACGAACGATCCCAGCAGTCACACCTCAGGAAAACCTGCATTGATTCAGCTGACCAGCACTGCTGGTTCTCAGTTTCCTCCACTCTCATCGTTATGATCGTGTTATGTTCATAGAGCCACAGAAATGTGATGTTCCATATTTACATATTCCTCCAGTTCTGGTTTGTAAAACATCAGTCAGATAATTACAGATCTGAAAACATGATGTTATAATTATGTTAGAAAAGCCAGAAGCATCATCAGAAAGTTGATTTATTTCAGTAAAGCAACTTTAAAAATGAAAGTGTTGATTTATGAAACAGGATTGATTTATTTCAAGTGTTTCTGTTAATTGAATAATTCAAACTCATGTAACTGAAATACAAAAAGATGAAAACATTCAGACCTCAATGGTTGTTTCTGCAGCTTTTCACCAGCAGCGCTTCACGTTTCACATGTTCCACATGTTACCCATGGAACATGTGTTTCATATGTTTCACATGTTCCACGTGTTCCACATGTTCCACGTGTTCCACGTGTTACCCATGGAACATGTGTTTCATATGTTTCACATGTTCCACGTGTTCCACATGTTACCCATGGAACATGTGTTTCATATGTTTCACATGTTCCACGTGTTCCACGTGTTTCACGTGTTCCACGTGTTCCATGTGTTCCACATGTTACACATGTTCCATGTGTTTCACATGTTCCATGTGTTTCACATGTTCCATGTGTTTCACATGTTCCATGTGTTTCACGTGTTCCACGTGTTTCACATGTTCCATGTGTTAGGGTAGGGTTAGGGTGATTTTCTGCAGCAGATTCTGATCAAACGTTGAAATCAGATGTAATCAGACGACGGCTCTGGAATTATACTCACTGCTCATTGTTTTCAGCTAACACACACACACACACTGAGTCACACACACACTGAGTCACACACACACTTAACACCCTGCAAAATAATTCACACCACTTTATCTCCCTGTGTTTTCATGTTTCAGCCTCAGTTTTTGTGCTTTTTCTGACTTTCAGTGACAAACCAACTCAAAGTCGTGAATTAATGATTTTTTCCACATATGTTGTAACATTTGAATATGTTTATATAACTAAACATTCGGCCACCTGTTGAGTGAATCCAGCTGCGTCATTTAATCCAATCCGGTTCCGACCCAACAGAACACCAGAGAACAGCAGCAGCTTTAACACAGGGAGGATTCTGACTGAGTTTCACCCGTTTTATTTCTCTTCGGCCGGATGTGAGCGGGAATCGGCCCGGCAGCTGAGCCGGGCTGCAGCAGCCACATGAAGAAATGCCCTTGTGTCGTCTCAAGTGTTTAAAACGACCCGATCACAGCAGAATCTGAGCGTGTGTTTTCCTCCCTTCTCTGCAGTCTCATCTCATGAACACACACCTAGCAGAGAGAGGACACTCTGAGGCGTCCTCCATCCATTATGCATGTGTTTGAGTCTGCACTGCCTGCTTGTATCTGTGTGTTTAGCGTGCAGGTCAGAGCTTTTCATGCTAATGGCTCCATTACCTTCTGGAGGTTTTGCAGACAGATGTTCCTTTCAGGCTCTTAAGGCTTTGTTTTCTCAGTCCAGTAGAAAACCCAGAGGGAAAACCTTCGTCCTCCACGTCCTCCATGTCCAACTACAGCAACAACTGGAAGACACTTCTTCAGTCTGAGGCATAAATTCATGTCCATTCTTTTTTTTACATCATCATCATCATCATCATCATCATCATCATCGTCAGAGTTTGTAGAATCTGCTTGTTTAGTTCTGGGTTTTATGGAGCGGCTCAGGGAGATGATGGCAGCAGAGCAACGTTTCTACCAATATGTTGGTTTGTTTTGTTGTATCTTTGTTTGAATTGTCACCTTCAATCCTCATCTTTAAATCTTCCTCCTCTCCACCTGGAGCTGCTTTCTGCTTTTATCTGGTTCCTCTCTCTGCCTTCCCTGTGATTTATGGCCGGTTCAGGCAGAGGAGAGGAGCAGAGTTTCATCTTCAGGCCTGCAGGTCACAAACACACAAAGATTCAGAACAATAAACACGGAGCGTAATCTGTTTTCTCTGCATCCTGCTGCTCTCAACAGCTCAGACTCACCTGATGGTTCCTGTCCTGCTTTTGATGTCTCAGTTCACCTAAAACTCACAGGTAAATTATTTGTAACAATGAAATAATTTACATGTTATTTATAGATGCCTTTAAAGTCTCTTGATGTGAAACTGAGGACTGAGCAGATTTAGCTGCGAGGAAGATGAGGCTCTTCATTGTCTGTGATGAAGAGTGAAATTGTCACTTACGGACGGTTAATCCTACAAATCTGGCAATAAATGCAGAAATAAATAAATGAAATAAATAAATGCCAAATATTGCATCCAAAAACTAAAAATCACCACTTATTTGATCGTATATTTGTTGTAAACTAATGTTGATAATTAACAGAATCACTACCTATTTTTCCATTTTATTTCATTATTTAACCCTTGTTTCATCAATTTACAACTAAAGCTAATAATAACGTCTTCAGGACGTCAACTTCACAACGAAGCTTCAATATATGAACAAAATACGACGTGGAAATGAGCAGAAGATGTTACCCACTGGTAGAAGTTAGCATCTGTTAGCATCTGTATGCTACTGTTAGTTGCTAGCTGCTGTTAGCTGTTAGCAGCTCTTAGCTTTTAGCTGTTAGTTGCTAGCAGCAGTTAGCAGCTGTTAGCAGCAGTTAGCAACTCTTAGCAGCTGTTAGCTGTTAGCAGCAGTTAGCAGCTCTTAGCAGTTGTTAGCTGTTAGCAGCAGTTAGCAGCGTTGCTCTCACTTTTTTACAGTTTGCTTCAGTCATCTAATTCCTTCTGAACTGCAGAGGAAACACGTTTTCTGACACAAACTCAGGTTTATAGCCATAAATCACAGACTTATTGTGTCATTGAGCAGCAGCGATAAATACTGTAAATGTTTAGAGAAGCTTTGCTGTTTAGATTCATTATTTTCATCCTAATTCTGCCTGAACACAAAAGACTGAATTTTACTGAAGCAAATGAACCTTTTATTCAAATGAAGTAGCTGTTTTTAGACGCTGTCTTTAGTCAGAACAAGTAGGATGGGACATTTATTATCGCTAGATAAAAAGGCAATATATATTCAAACACTTCTGCACCAGTTGGGAAGTTTTATTCAAATGCAAATGTGTTTTTATTTCCTCTTTGCTTAGAAATGATTCCAGGCACTTTGCACCTCTCTAGTTTGAGATCCATAATTTATTTTCTTCCTGACAAAAAGTCTTTTGTTAAACTGATCAACCTTTAAAAAGAGAAAACCTCCAAATACTGAGGAAATGACTGTTTTACTAACAATAAACTTTGACCCACAGATTCCCTGTTTTGAACCTTTTCCTTTGTTTCAAACAGAAACATTTTTGCTGCTTTCAGAGGCGTAAAGAAGAGCGCTGCAGTCGGCAACATGGTTTCTGTGGATGTGGAGAAATCTAACAACTGTTTCCCTCAAGGGATTTTCTGGAGGTTTGTGCAGAATTATGGATTTAACAGTTTTCTGGTGGTTTTATACCCAAAGTAAGAGCTGTGTCATCATTCAGGCACAAAGTCAAGCTGGTTTCCAAACAGGTTTACGTCTCACCGTCCTGTTTTAGTGTGGATAGACAAAATGTCAAGCTGTTGTCATGGAGAGGAAAACGTCTGGATCTCAGGTTTCCTTCAGTGAATTTGGAGAATAATCTGGTTTTCATGGAAACGGTGGAGTGTTTCCCGGCTCAGTGTGATGCTGGCAGCATCAGTCAGCTCCCCGGTTCACTGAGTTGCATTTTGAATCCTTACATTTGTTTTGATTTCATGAAATATATGAAAATGAATTTCTCTTTATCTTATCCTTCTTCGTGTCGTCAGGAAGTTTCTACTGACGTGTTTTCCTTATTCAACGTTGTTTGGCAGCAATCAGACATTTAAAACTAATTCATATCGCAGTGTGACCAGGCTGCATCTGGTTTCGAGTTTTCATCCCGAACTAAATGAAATCATCCTTTGGAGTCTGATTTTTATAGATATGTTTGGTGACATTAGTATTATTTTTAGTAAAGTGGAGCCACTGAACAAAGCTCTGTAGGACAGAGAGTCTTTCAGTTTTCCAGGCCAGCAGCCTGCCTGATGAGGGCCGAACCGTCTTGAACGACGGATCGGTCCGTCTTTATTTCCTGAGACGTTTTCTGGCTCCACTAACGATGGGAAAACGATTCCCTTCAGGAAAACTGACAAACGATTCCCTTCAGGAAAACTGAACACGACAAACGATTCCCTTCAGGAAAACTGACAAACGATTCCCTTCAGGAAAACTGAACACGACTGTTATTATCACAGCATGAAATCGCAGGAACACATTTCCATCTCCGTCCATCAACAGCAATGATATCAACGTCATGCAGTCAAGGCACTGATGTGACTGATTAAACTTTCTGACTGTTTATGAAGGTAAATGATTCACTGGATGTTTGGTCCAAATGATCCGACGGTTTTTACTGCAGATGTTTGTGTGACTGAAATGGTGACAAAATAAATAATAAACTAACTTCTAACTACAATTAATTTTTAAAAAGTACAACAAAAGTAGGATTAATTCAAAATATTGATAATATTGATCCCAATTCAGTATCAGAATCAGATCAATACTTTGGTTTCAGATTCCCTCTTAAAGTGTTATTTTACCTTTGTGTTGTAGTTTCTCAACTCTTTGGTTTGCTGTCAAACGATCATTTTTTCACTTTGTTTATTTATAAATCAACTCACACATTTGTTTTATTTTTCTATTTTTCTGATTATCATGTTAGTAAAAGTATTTTGTAAAAATTAATAAACTTCACCCTAATTCTGCTCCAGGTTTTAACAAAATAACTACAAAACGCCTAAAGATTCACATTCAGGATGGAAACAAAAGAAAATAATTCTTTTAGATTTTTTCCCCTTTCTGGACTTTTTGTTTGCTCGTGTTGTAAAATGCTGCGTTTCGGTTTGTTTTTGTCTTTCTCTGGGCGTCGGCCTCCTCTGGTTGTTTGTACAGTAATCTTTGAAGTAAACACAGAGTGATGCTGAGTGTATTAGAGGTAATCGCTCGTCCCTCTGTGGTTCTCTGGGGTCTCTTTTTAAATCTCTCTGCTCTTATTATGAGAGTTTTCAGCCTCATTTTTATCTCTTTGTGTCTAAAATAATCCAAGTTCTTTGATGTTGCCTCTTTGAAGATGTTTCCTTGTTTTTTGGTGATCATCCAGCTGTAAGGAGGAAACTGCAGCCCAATGAGCAAGAAGCATGAAGTGCAAACTCATTTTCACACTTTGCTGCTGTAAAATAATGAGAATTAGGGGATAATCAAATAATTTATCAATTACTTTTTAAAGGATCTAGATTCAAGAAGCACATTCTGAGGAGTGTTTATTTGCTGCAGCTTTTGATTTCAATAAATCTAAATAAAATCCATGAAAAGCCATTTTTCCTTTTCACTCCAGCTCCGTTTCTTCCTGGAGCAGGAAGCATGACATTCCCTCTGTGCAGTATATCAATGCAGAGGATTTCGGGGCTTTGCATCGGCTCAGGCATCAGTGACACTCCAACAGGCAGCGCAGAGCGCAGGCTGTATAAACCAGAGAACATGAATAAAGCTGGAAGCTGAATGCATGTTAAGAATCGGAGCAGCAGCCGTCTGGAGTCAGGCTGAATCTGAGCTCCAACATTTCCAGCCTGCAGCAGAAATCGGCCGGATCCAATCAGGCTGCAGCTCCGCAACCTGGAGGAGAGAAGCATCCTCACCGTTCTGTCGTTTGACTTTTATTACATCAATGTAAGTGTAAGACAAACCAGAACATCCCAGGATTCTTTGAGCAACATATTTTCAGCAACTTCAGTTTTATTTCAGATTTGCATCAACAAACAAGACAAGTCCTCCAGGCTTTTATGTCTAATCTATCAGTGAAAAACACCTTGTTTGCCTTTGGTAACCGAGGGCAACCAGAGCAGAAGAAGCCTGGGATGTTGTGAGGAAGCTGGATGGTGGCGGCGGCGTGTTCTGCAGTCACCTTCAGGTTAATCACTAAATCTGTTTGAGAGAAAACACGGCTGATTAGAAGCCTGGCTGAGACGCTACCCTGCAATCAGAGCCGCGCCGCCCTCTGATCTCCTCAATCAGCTTCCATCCTGCTCTCTGTTATGCAAATCCACTGTCTCATAAAGAGGCAGAAATAAACAAATCACTACCTATTAACATTAACCTGCTGTAGGTGGTGGAGCTGCTATTAGATGAGATCTGCAGGAGAAAATACCTTAATAAGCTTCAGGAAGATTGAATTCAGATCAGAACCAGAACCAAACATCAGCTCAGATTTACAGATCAACATGGACAGTTTTAAAACTCTTAATGTTGTTCATTTTTCTACGGTTCCTCTTTGTGATCAGTTTATATCACGTTAATTATCACCATTTTGCTCACTATTAGTGACACACTGTTATTAAACTGCTGCTTTAAGCAGAGCTTCATATTAAAACTGAACTATAATAGAAGTGGAAAACTTCCTCCAGTTGGAAAGTTTTTGTTTTCTAACCAGTCAGAGTTCAGATTTACATCCACAAATAAAACCTTTTGACCTGTTAACAGGTATTTAACTCAAGCAGGTTTAAAGTGACTTCCTGTTAAACTCCAGGCGTCCAGCAGCGTCTCTCTGCTCCAGTGAACATACCGGGATTCTCCTGTAGAGTCTGAACGTTGATTAAGTTTTTGTTTCAGTTTCCTAAACAGACATTTCAGCTCCGTGGCTTCAGTCAGGTGAGGAAAGCAGCAGTGGACAGCAGAGGCAGATTAGCATTGTTAGCACACACTGCGGCTCGGTCCAGTCACCTACACAATCAGTTGACCTTTCACACCACAAAGTCAAACAGCAGAGCGGAGTGAGCCGCTGCCAGACGCCTCTGAAAGCTGAAAGGTCAACGAACAACTGGGTGCACAAGTAAACACACCAGCAAAGTGTTAGCCTGATGCTCTGAGCAGGAAGAAACCAGAACAGTGTGAATTTAAAAAGGTCAAGTACAAAAGTCTGCAGGTTTCTGTTTGTAACACGGAGTGTGAAAAACAAATTAGACTGCAGCCTCAGCCAACCTTCTGTATTTAGTTTATATCTGAATGTCTGAATATTAAATTATTCTGCTGGATTTTTATAAATGACCTTCGATTTCTGTGTGAGCCGTCGATGAAGTTTCCTCTCTGCTTTCCTTCCTCTCTGTTTCTTTGTCTGACAAGCGAACTCTGACGAGTGACGCTGAAGTTTCACTTCACTTCATTCCAGTTGTGCTGGAGCCTGGACATTTCAGACCAGTGGCTCAGGTTTGCTTTGAGTGAAGGGTGTGACTGCAAGAATCCCTAATGGGGCAACTGGAGGTGACTGAGGCACAGCAAGAGAGATGAGGGAGTGTGTGTGTGTGTGTGTGTGTGTGTGTGTGTGTGCGTGTGTGTGTGTGTGTGTGTGTGTGTGTGCGTGTGTGTGTGTGTGTGTGCGTGTGTGTGTGTGCGTGTGTGTGTGTGTGTGTGTGTGTGCGTGTGTGTGTGTGTGTGTGTGCGTGTGTGTGTGTGTGTGTGTGTGTGTGTGTGTGTGTGTGCGCGCGTTTGTTTGTAATACCTTGTGGGGACGATTTTCCTGACATATACTACATTGTGGGGACCAATCGCTCCTCGTGGGGACCGGAGCCTGGTCCCCACGAGGGGAAACCCTGTTTTTGGGTCAGGGGTCAGAGTTAGGGCTAAGGTATGAATTGAGTTTTGGTTGGTTAGGGTTAGGGTTAGGTATGTGATGGTTAGGGTTAGGAAAAGGGTAAAGGTCAGGTTTAGGCTGTAGAAATGAATGGAAGTCAATGGAAAGTCCCCACAAAGATAGCAAAACAAACGTGTGTGTGTGTGTGTGTGTGTGTGTGTGTGTTTTGGGGGGGTGTGTGTGCGTGAGTGACGGGCTCAGCAATAATTCAGTTTATCAACCACGATAAATTAGACAGGACATTCAATCACTGAACATGGACGACATAATGCGCTGTTAGAGTACCAGCTGCTCTCACCATTTTTAAGTCTCTCTCACACACACACACACACACACACACACACGCACACATACACACACACACACGTGACTTGCACACACAGGCTGCAAAATTAAAGCTTAAATCAGAAATTAACCTCCTGTTCATGTGCAAATGTCATAGAGTAAATATTTTACCGCTCTGTTAATCTGTCTTAATCTGAGAAACACACACAGACACAATGGTGCGTTCAAAGACCATCTGTTTGTTGGTTTCCTGACTGACACATTTAAATGTTATGAGAAGAAACAAGCAAACACACATGAGGACTAACAGCTGATATTTGGTGTTTGATATTATTTCAGGAGTTAATTTCACCAAATAGCCTGAATGGGTTAAATGTTTGATCTGTTATTTCCTGTAAATCTCTGGATGAACTCTGGGATGAAGGTTCTCCTCTGGTTCCTGTTGTCACTGCTTTGGTTCCTGGTTCCAAACTGATCATTTTATTTTAAATATGTTCTTGTTGCTCTGTGTATGATATTCTTCTTTTTCAGCCGTCCTACTTCATAGAAAAGTTCTATTTAATGGATTTATTGATCCTGTTCTGGGTTTGGTGAATGAAACTGGACCAAATATTTTGGTTAATTAATGATTGAATGATTTTATGACTGAGACATAAAATGTTTCTAAGGGTGTAAATAACTCACATTGGTATTAATTATGACTTTGTGTAGATGAGATTCTGGGATGTTGTTCCTGTTTGTGACATTTTACAGATTAAAACAGAGTCAGAGTAGAAATGTCCTGATTCTCAGAGGCTGACAGATATTTACGGGCTGAAGGAGAAACTCCTGCATCTCACTTCACAAACCTCGTCTGACGACACACTACACTAACTTTATGATACTTTCCATTTTCACCGTCTGTCAAACACTTTTATACAATCTCTGTTGATAACTACACACTGGCACAGGCGCGGTGAAAATACAGGCCATTAATCAAAAGTTGAGATGTAAAGACTTCTTCAGTTTGACACAGATGGAAAAATGGAGCAGTGTGCTGAGATCGTCTCATTTGTTGCCAACATAAAACCATTTGTTATGAGGTTTTTTCTACAGCTTAGCCTGGTTTTATTCTGGCAGACTGCATGAAGCTGTTTTATGTTTGAAAGGCAGCCTCTTCCCTTCTCAGCTTCTGTGTCACTAAGATAAATTATTACCTCTCCATCCACGCACCTTCGCTTTTCTCCTGTTACACCATTATTTTAGAAAAAAGGCAGTTAATCTGTATGCAGAGAGAGCAACCGCAGAACTCAAATTAAAATGTCATTTTTTATTCATCAGGACTAAAGGCTTCTTCTGCCTCATTCTGCATGTGGGAGGCATTCAGCGGCCAATCATAATCAGCTTATGGAGCGTAGCAGGTGACAGTCATATTGTATCGACCTGACTCGGATTCATCACTACCTTTACATAAGTGACTGCTCTGATTATTACATTATTAGTGTTAATCAAGTTCATTTGTATTTAAATGCATTTTAATTTACAACCATATACTGACATAAAAAGCAACATTTTCTATTCAGAAATACTTTTTGCTGCTAAATCTGAGCTCAACAATAAATATATTTACAGTTTTTAATCTTTTTTAATCAGTTCTTCAGGTTCTTCCACCATCAGATTGGAGCAAAGGAAGATCTGACCGTTCATGGAGCTTCTGTAGAAATGTGGACATTAGCGTTAGCATTAGCATCTGTGCAGCTGGTTTCCACAGCATTCAGGACTCTATTGGCTGTAATAGCTAAAACATGAGGAGGTTAATTATGTACAAAGAATTGAATATTTTTAATTAAAACTTGTTCGGATCGTTTCCTGAACCTCGTCACCTTTTCTGAGACGATTTATCTGTTGCCAGTTTCACTTCCTTCTACAGATCATTTCCTCTTTCTCCGCCACTCATCAAGCCGCTCTCTCTGTGACTCACACCTTGAAGGTCAGCAGGTCATTTCAACCACTGAGATGATAATGAGCAATCAGCAGCGGAACAAATCACTGCTGCTCCCAACCTGCGAGCCTCATTATGAAAGTGTGTGTTTGTGTGTGTGTTAAAGTATGTGGCAGGACCTGAAATGATATGGTGACCTTGAGTTGTGCAGAAAGATTTAACGCGGGATGAGTCACACAGACGAGCTTTGATCACTCTGAGGCCGTCGGCACGAAAATAAAACAGATTCCTGCATTTCAGAGGCGAAACGAGGCTCTGCAGAGCAGGATGTTATCAGGAAGAGACCCACTTCTCATTAATACTTTATTACCATGTCATTTATAGAAATAAAATCTCACATTTGTTTCTTTACAGCCCTGAGAGCTCTAGGAGTTTTACCGTTTTGTCCGGTTTTACTGGTTTTCACTGCTGCATGTTTGGTTAAAGTTCAGCAGAAAATCCACATTTGACGGCAAAACCAGAACAAATCTGGAAAAAATTACAATAAATGAAAAAAGATTTTTTTTGCAAAATATATTGATTGAAGTCATGAAGAAACCAACCCATGTTTTAAATATCAGTTTTGGAGAGTGTAAAATGGTAAACATTTAGTTTGAATTCATCTTGTTTAGAGAGCAAATTGGACCCAGCAGACATTTCAGGGTTTAGACCGACCCATGGCTCACATACTGGCTTAGTTGGTCTGTTTGCATGCTGTTGCTATTGGTTACGGGCAATAAGCTGCACATTTGAAAGCATAAATCAGGCTGAGGGTCGGCCGGCGAGTCCAGCAGAGTTACAGTTTGAGCACCAGATTACATGTTCTCTGTCATGTTTAGGTATTAAAAGCATTCATTAGTAAATCTCAATTTTACACCTTAAAATGTCTGAAAATAACTTAGATCTCCAGTTTAGATCTTATATTTTCTTCCTTAAATGTGTATTTTAGTATAATCTCTGCTTGGCAGTAACTTTCTTTGAATTTTTGATTTTCATTCATTCATTTAAAGTTGGGCCTTCAACCTCATGCTAATATTCTGGCTGTTCTAGTTTGTTTCTGTAAATAAAGTGAAAGATTTATGTAATATTTTAACTTGTGAGGAAACATGGAACTGTGAGGAAATCCCTGGTTTGAACTGAAAACCAGTTCAGTGTCTGACTCCTGTTTGTTAGTAACAACTACAGTTTAACATTTAAAGTCCTAAACAGGAAAATCACCAACTTCAGTGGATCATATTTTCATAAACATGCTGAGTTTTTAATAAGTTCAGCTTTCTGGTTAATAATCTGTGAACTTCTGTTTGTTCTGTTGCTATTTGACTCTAACTGAGTTCAGAATGATGATGATGATGATGATGATGATGATGATGATGATAAAAATGTCTTAGAAAGTCGACAGTCTGACACACAGAATCCTTTCATAAGCAATTATTTACACACTTAAACATATTAGCATTCATTAATGTATTAATTTGTGTCAGAAAAAATGTGAAGTCAATCAAAGCCTCAGTAGAAAGCTGTGGATAATTATTTGATCAAAACAACATATTAAAAATCCCAACACATTTAATTGGACGAGTCCCAGCAGACAGAGCTAATGAGGACGTTTAGTGGTTTGTCTCATTAAACAGTCAGTCTCTGTCTCACTGCTCATCCATAGGAGAGCGCAATAATTAAAACATAATTACTTATACAAAACCTCATTATTTTGTGCTTTCTTCCAATTAGTCCCAAGTTTAGTGGAAACCAGTTCTCCCAGTGGAGTGTGGGACTAAACCAGTTATTTTTATTAACAGGGTCACTGGCTGGAAAATCATATTTAATACACTTATAATCAGATGAAATGTTTCACATGAACACAGGAAACATCACGTCTTTCATTCTGATGATTTATTTTAGTGTGTAACGAGTCGTTTCCATGGTTACCTCACTAATCACCTTTTGGTCTCTGCTGACTGAATGCTAGTGAATTTGGTCAAATATTAAAGTATAACTGGAACCAGGATCACTCCATTAAAACCAGAAGGTGCTTTAAGGTTTTCCATGTCTGAAGATGAAAACAAACTTTGATCCTGATGTCTTTATTTTATTCTGTTTAAAGCCTTTTCTGCTCCTTCATGCACCAACATGGCCGCCGCATTTAAACAGTAGCAGGAATGACAAAAAACAGGAATAAACAAAAATCCTGAAGTGAGCATCAATCAGATGTCCAAACCCAGGATGAGGTTCTGCTCCCAGACGCTTGATGATTGGAGGAGGAGACCGTCACCGATTGGTTGGAATCGAGGTGCAGGACGACATCTTGGTTGGGCAGGTGGGATGGATATAAAAGTCTTCCAGGCTGAATTTTCACCCAGGCTTCATTACACCTTCATGAAATGTCTGCTGGATTCAGATATTTTCAAATCAGGAAAGGCATCATGCTCGTCTGCTGGGTTTGTAAATCAGACACATTGAAGTCCGTGACCTAATTCCCTATTTTGTAATTTATTTAACAAAAAGTAGAGCACAACAGAGTCCATAACAAAATGTCAGCGGTATCATAAAACCAATTAAACGTGATAAACTGCAGCTGAACTCTCTCTGCACCAGAATCAATTCTCAGTATGACTGTTGTCCTCGTTCTGCAACAAGCCAGAGATGTAATTTAATTAGAGCCGGCCCTCCTGGCCTTTCTTTCAGCTTCTTCATCTCTCCCAGAATTAAAATGCTGTTTTTTCCATATCTCTGCTGATCTCTCTGTCCTTGTGAAACACAATAAGCCTGAAAACCTGCTGAGCCGATCAGCCGCGATTCAGCCTCTCATTCTGCCTGCCGCCTGTCAGAGATGGGAAACGCTGATTCTGAGACCGAACATGGTCAACAGTGCAACCCAACCTGGCAACGCCACAAACCCAACCTGGCAACGCCACAAACCCAACCTGGCAACGCCACAAACCCAACCTGGCAACGCCACAATGAGCCGCCTGTGGGTGAAACTATACAGAAAAGCCCTGAAGCATGAGGAGCTGCAGGACCTTCATGTTCCAAATCCTCCAGGCTTCCTGCCTTTTATTCTTCATTCATGTCTCCTGATTTTGCTGGTTTTGCTTCGTGTCAGAAACTCATTTACCTGTTAACCTTTTACTTCGTGTTCTGGATATTAATGTGTTTTATTCCTTCTGGGTTCCAGTTGAGCTTCATTTATTTATTTATTCTTCTATTTCAATCAGTAAATTGTTTTTTTTTATTTGCGTTTGTTAATTTTTTTAGTGGTGCAGCAAACATGATGCATGATCAGCTGATTATTTATGTGTTTCAGAAAACAAACTAACTGACTTGAAGTAAACAGCATGTTGGTCTTTGTCCTGTAAATTCATCACATTTCCTTCATCCTGCAGACCAGAAAGAAAAACAGTTTATTTCACTGTAAAAACTGTTTTTGGAGTTTACAGAAATATTCTGTTCTCAGGTCTGTAACCACGGAGTCGCTTCACATTCCTCCTCCTCATGTGGCCACAGAGACACTCTTCCCTTTTAAAGGGAGGAAATCTCCAGCAGAACCAGAACCGGGCCGGGCAGGACCCTGAGCTGTAAACATCTGGGTGGAGAAGAGAGGAATCCAACTTAGGAAAAACCAAAGCAGAGTGAGGGATACTTTCTATGGGAGACACATCCAGGAGAAAAGCTTGGCCAGGAGTTTTTCCTATAAGGAGATTTTCTCTCCACCTTCTAAACTTTTAATTTGATGCTGATCTGCAGCCAGAGGAAACTCTGACTCTCCGTCTGTCTGCAGAGCTGCTGCAGGAAAAAGGCTCCAAACGTTTTTAACTTCGACTGATTGTAAAACTGAAAAGGAAGCAGAAACCAAGTTAGTCGACAAAACGAACTGAAATGACGGTGAATTATTAAACAATATTCACTTTACATCAGTTACTAAATAAAATTTGCTGTTAATCATTTCATCCATCATAACAGAAGAACTGAAGTTCTGTCCACATCATGATGCTGCCACCACCTTGTTTCACTGAAGACATGCTGCTGCTTCTGAGACTCTTTATGTCAATTTTTGAATCTTTATCTGTAATTATGTCTTTTGTCTATTTTCATTGTTTCCACTGCTCCTGATTTTGCTGCTTTTGCCTGCAGCCTGTGTTTCAGGCTGGTTGAATACTTTTATGCAGGTTATGATAATCATATGCAGATTAAAAATGACTAATTATTGTTACTGGAGCCCCTCGCAGTGACCTCAGCAGTGTGACTGCATGGAAACGAGGCGAGTGTTTTCCAGCTGTGATAATCATGGAGTCGGTTGAATATAAAATTGGCCCTTCTGACCCTAATTTGAAATTTTGCACTGACCTTCATATGGCTGCTCTCGCCTGGAGCCTCTGCAGCTGAGATGTCATTACAGTGAATTTAATCCCGTTAATGATCCAAATCATGTCGTTTCCACTAAAACCCAACATCAGGTTGACAGATGTGGCCAAGATATTCAGTCAGTATTCACTGTTGGCTCAGCTGGTCCAGTTTAATATGTATGAATGTTTTATGCCACTAGTTAGTTTGCACACATTAACGTGAGCAGAACAAACATTATTATAATTTATGTCTCGTATTTTTGTTTCTGAATCTTGGCAGCTGACCTGCTGATGGAACAATCTGATGAATATTATCTGTCAATATGAATAAAAAAAAATGGAGCTGGTGGTGTGTTGAACAGATCTCTATGCAGTTCAGTTTATTAACTCCATTTTTATAAGAAACTAAAATCACCATCTGGAGTGAAACGCCGTCTTCACAGCTGGTCAGTAAAAACTTTAATATTTATCAGCTTTTGACTCCAACAGGATGTGCATGGCAGGAATCAATGATATGAAACAGCAGAGAAGAGATCATTTATTTATGTTATTTGTGAAAAGAGTCCAGATAAAGAGGCTAAATGAAGACAGCATGGAGGACAAAGAGACAGAATAAAGCAGAAGATGGAGGAAGATGAGAGTTCAACCAGAAGAAATGGATAAAAACGGGTCAAAAGTTCAACATTTACCAAAATGAGAGAAAACAAGAACTGATTTCACAGATGAAAAGGTGAAGAGGGCGAGAAGAAAAGGACAAAGACAAGAGAAGAGAGATAAAGGCGTAAATTACTAACAAGGACATGGTTTATATGAAAGGAGAAGAAATAAAAATGATTGTTTATTTAATGCAAAGTGAGCAGAAACAGATCAGCTACGTTTTTACTTTATCAACCAAATATTTTTCAGCAGATGTTGATATTTGCTTGCTACAAACACAAACTGTGTTTTTAATGCAGTAATTCAGCAATACAAAGACGATTCCCAAGAAACTTGAACTAAAACACTAAAAAACAGAAAATCCGGAAGAAAAACACTGATTCAGATAAATAAGATAAAATGATTAAAAGTCAGAGATCACAAAAATGAATTGAATCATGAATGTAAAATATTTATTTAAATATAAAATGATTGAATTACTTTTATGATCTGATGAAAACTGAGGTCAACTGAAAATTATTTTTGCTTCAGTCCAGTTTTAATTTCAAATTTAGGAACTTTTTATGCAAATTAGACTCTCTTCATTGTTCTGATGTAAAGGAGAGTTCTGCTGCAAAGAAAAGACAAAGAGGAGAGGAGCAGATGTGAAACGAGCAATTACCAAAAATAAAAGACCTGGAGAAGAGAGGATGGTGGGAGAGCAGAGGTGAGCCCCGACAGGAGGAAGGATGCAGAGCCTCCTTATCATGACGGATGGAGCAGAAAGTAGCAGAACGATGCATTTAATATTCTCCGTCTGTCGTTTAAAAGTCAGAACCGCGTTCTGCCATTTAGCTGTTTTAGGAGAGCAGAGGGCATTAGAGGAAATGGGATCCATCTGAGCGCCGCGGCGCCTGGTTGGACGCAGGAACAGGAAAAAAGCATCAGGGAAAAACTTTAAGATGAATTCAGACGTTGAGTGGCAGCAGAAGCTTTTACAGATGTTAGGCTGGTTGAAGTGACACACTGCTCTAAAATGATGAAGTAAAACAGGTTTTTGGAAATAATTCTGAAGAAGAACATCCCACTAAAATCTTCCACTTACAGACGGGAAAGAAGCTGCCTGGACTCGTCACACTTTGGATTTAATCCACCAGGAAACGTCCTTCATGGCTGTTTGTGCTTCTAGGAAAAAGTCAAAGTAAAATAAATATTTGTTCTGATGAAGGTCGTCTGAACGGCTCAGGGAGACGTCTCCCACTGTGAGCCTGGACCTGTCCGTCCTCTGGTTCTGTTGGGACAGGAGGGACACTTCAGTCTGACCAGAGGACAGGAGTTTGACCAGAGGACAGGAGTTTGACCAGAGGACAGGAGTCTGTCCAGAGGACAGGAGTTTGACCAGAGGACAGGAGTCTGTCCAGAGGACAGGAGTTTGACCAGAGGACAGGAGTTTGTCCAGAGGACAGGAGTTTGTCCAGAGGACAGGAGTTTGACCAGAGGACAGGAGTTTGTCCAGAGGACAGGAGTTTGACCAGAGGACAGGAGTTTGTCCAGAGGACAGGAGTTTGACCAGAGGACAGGAGTTTGTCCAGAGGACAGGAGTTTGACCAGAGGACAGGAGTTTGTCCAGAGGACAGGAGTTTGACCAGAGGACAGGAGTTTGTCCAGAGGACAGGAGTTTGTCCAGAGGACAGGAGTTTGACCAGAGGACAGGAGTTTGTCCAGAGGACAGGAGTTTGTCCAGAGGACAGGAGTTTGTCCAGAGGACAGGAGTTTGACCAGAGGACAGGAGTTTGACCAGAGGACAGGAGTTTGTCCAGAGGACAGGAGTTCGTCCAGAGGACAGGAGTTCGTCCAGAGGACAGGAGTCTGTCCAGAGGACAGGTTTTTGTCTCTCCTGTCTTGGACTCTTCATCGTTTGTCTTAACTTTGTGAAGAAGGAAGTTGTGTGTAAAACGTTTTCTTCCAGTTCCTCTCCGGTCTGAATGGACTGACGGCTCACCTGTCCTGAGGACGGGTCACCTGTCCTGAGGACGGCTCACCTTGACCAGGGGACAACCAGCTGAACCAACCCTGATGGTACCCGGTAAAAGCTCAATAAAAATAACAATAAAACATATTAAGCACAGGTTCTAATGTTGGTTTATGAGGCTGTAGCATCAGTTAGTCGGTGGATCTCAGACAGTCGACATCTGGAGGACGACTCTGTTGTGCACCTCCCTCCTCACAGGGAGGTGCACATACTTTTAAAACACAAAGTCTTTCTTCTGCACTTACTGAAAATAGTGAAACTTTTCTTTCTGCTGGTTCTCCCTGCTGGTCTCATCGTGTTATCCTTCTGACTGCAGGACGAGCCGCTGACCTTTCGTTCCTCAGAGAAACGTCTTCATATCGTGACCATGTTCTCTCCCTCCGCCTCTTCAGCTGCCACTCAGTCCTCTGGTTCCTCTGTAAACATCATTTTAGCACTTAAAGTGTTTTTATGCATTATTTTCATTGTAGAAACAAGCTGGACCTGTACTCATGTAGTCTGTGTTGTATTTCCATGGTGGAAGACGGATTTCATTTCTGCCGTCATGCTGAGCTCCATCATCGTCTGAATGTGTTTGGAAGATGAGAAGAAAAGAAGTCAAGCTTCCAAGATGAAAAGTTGTCATTAATAACATGGAAAAGATTCTGCTGATGTCTAAATGTTCTGACTTTAAAAAGCTTTTCTATTGACAAACTGATGGATTTCACTCCAAATGTTAAAAATGTTTTTATGAAAACATCTGCTGAAGAGGCTGACAGTGAAAGAGGATGAAACCTTCACAATGAAGACATCCGCAGTGCTGACGTCTATTTAAAAACCTCATTCACAATCTGCTTTTATGACAATGTGGGGAAGAGGTTTTATTTATCAAACTGAATGAAGACGTACCGACGTCTAAACTTGGCTGGAAAAAGGAGCAAAGCCGATGAAACGTCTCACAACCTGGAGAAAACATTTACATGAAGATTCTGCTGAAGGCTAAATCTGGATGGAAGAGAAGCAGGAAGACATCCGTCCTGTTCATGTGAGAAAGCTGGATTTGGTTGATCTGACGGACAGACAGCGATGTCTAAAAGCTGAAGAAAAGGAACATTTAAGAAACTCTGTTCATGTCTCAGTGTTGCTGCAAGGCAAAACAGAAATAATGAAAAATAAAACCTTTTTAGTCATTTATTCAGCATGTCTGATGCATCATGAGGATCTTCACTGAAGGCTGAATTTAAATGAAAAGTTTAAAAAATAAACTTTAATAAAGATCTGGTTCTCTGCAGCATGTGTTTTCTGTTTCCTGCCCCCTTGCGCCTGTTCTCTGTCTCACTCTGTGGAGTAACAAAGGAGGAACTTGTTTGAACATTTGTATGAAACAGAAAAAAATAAAAACATGTTTTCAGATGTAACAGGAAGTCAGCAGGTTTGGTCTGACTGCTGAACCCCAGCAGTGACCTGGACGTTCCAGCTTTTTAAATCTGTTTTGGTCAAATGGGAAAAAAAAGTTGATATTTATCATTATTTTCAGATTTTTTTATTCCAAAAGCTGCTGAAAACTGTTTAAAAAACAAACTCAAAATCATGCAAACGTTTCTGGCTTAATCTCAAAAACTGAAGCAGCTTTTATTCTACAGAGGAGATACGATCCAAAAGCTGATGTTTTTAATAATACATTGGTATTATAACAATATTTAAATACACTGTGTAGAGTAAGAAGACTGACTGGCAAAACCTTAAATGGAGCTAAAAACCTCTGGAGGTTTGATGTTCAGTGGGATTTTAATTCCTGGATAAATTTAATGTTAACAGAAACTCAATATTCAGCAGCTGACCGCCGCTGACATGAATAATAGGTCAGTGCCATGCGATTAAACCACAGATGTCAAAGAGTCGAGGATCCGACGGTGAGAACGTGGAGTAAATGAACTCTGAGGGAGTCGGTGTTTCCTCCCTGGTTTCGGAGCGGAGGAGGGACTGGCACTAATGAAGTTAGTTCCTCTGGAGGAAATCCTTGTTCAGAAGCAAAATGATTTCTGCTGCTTAAGCAGCTGCTAATGGCGCGGTCTGTGGTCAGGATATTAACCTCTGACCTCCTGTGGGAACGCTGGGTGGAGATGCGGTCAGCCTGCCTGGCTGTGGCGGGGACAGCACTGACTCAACCAGAGTTTGTGTTGGGGAAGCGAACGTTCGCTCTGCTGTCAGCGAATCTCTGACTCGAACTCATCTGAACTGCTGAAGCTTCACATCTCAGCTGTTCTTCTAAAACTAAAAACTCACAAACTGAAGCAGCTTCTGGAGTTCAGAGTAGCTGATTATGTGGGTGGCTGGTGATTCCAGCAGGAGCCCAAGGTTTTTGATTGATGGTCTCCATGAGCGCTGCTCCATTGCTTCATATCCTCTAATAAAGCTTCATATGCTTCATCATTAGGATTAATACCTCACACAGACAGCAGGGGGCGCTCTTCTCCTCATGTTTCCTGCTTTTCTTTGTCTGCAGTTTGAACGAGACGCAGCTTCTACATCGAGTTTCTATACGAGTGTAAGACTCATGTTCACATGTGTGTTAAAATGTTTTCTGTTTGTTTTATGGATCAATTTTATTAGAAGTAGAAGTGAATTATTCATGTCTGTTTTTAAACGGGTAAATCGGCTCAGTTATGATGTGATGTGCTGCAGGTTTATCCTCCACTCAGATTCACATTATCTGCTGATCTAAAGGCTTTTTAACTGTAAACATTTAAAAATAAATCAAAAACCACTTCGAGGTTAGCCTCAAATATTTATTATTTACTGTTATTGCACCGTTTTGAATTTCCTTCAGTGGGATGAAAGTTTCTCTGTAGCAAAATTAAAATCCAGCTGCTGAGACAGGGAATCATTTTTAATGAATTTGTTACTACGGCAACACCTTTCAAATGAAACTTTAAAATCCTGCCAATATCAGAGCATCGGTCCCTCTACGCCTGATCAATGAAGGAGACATTTCCTCATTTAGGAGTTTTTTAGATGCTGAATATTTGCCACTAATATTTATCCACCATAAAGCTGAACTTGAAACTAGTTGCGGATTATTTAACTCAGTATTTCTACCTGTAATATAAACTAAAACAGATATTGGAATAAAGTTCTGAATGAAATGAAATCATCAGATAGAAAATGTTCATATCAATTAGGGTTTCAAATTAATTATTCTGTGTAGATGCTGATCTGACAAGTTTTATCCAGAATGTTTTCATCCACAACATGCATGGCAGATTGTTTGTTAAACAGACAATCCTGAAACCTTTAGATCTGATGTTTTTCCTCTGCCGTAACAAAGAATGTGAAGAAACGACGGCAGAAGATGAAATCTGATGCAGCCTTTGGATTCCAGTTCATTATCGTTTTTTGGTGTTTCACCTGCAGAGCAGCCACCACCTCCTTCTGTGGCACAACACGGTTCAAACCAGGACGTTTTCCTGCATTTCTCTGCTTCTTTGTAGTAATTAGTAAAGAAATAACGTTGGATTTCTCCACTTGTTACTGTTAACAAACAGATCTATATTTATTGAGTAAAAATTGTTCAGCGTTCCTCAGCAGGGACGGCAAATCTCTGCACTGATTTCTGTGCTTCCTCGTTAGCGGCTCGGGTTTGGGGAAGTAAATGCCTAATTTATTTGAGCCAAACCAAAAAGCTGTTAGTCTGATGCAAATCCCCAGACCCATTTAACAAACAAATATGATTACTGTACTGACGTTGTTCTCCAACGTCCCCATCCAATTAATTATTTCACGACAACCTCGTTTGCTGCAGCTCTCTTGGCAATGCTTTGTCCCAAACAAGTAAAATCTGACGACTTGGAAACTAAATTGTATTTGGAGAAAAATGAATCCAAAGTGAAACTGATGCCAGAGTTTTATAATTAACCGTCCAGGCATTGGCTGCATTGATCCTGATTGGCTTCTGCCCCCAGTGAGCTGACCTGATGACCGGTTCTCCTCTCTGTCCTCGTCATCCGGCCGCCTCGCCTCGGCTCTGCTGACTGATTGATCATTCTGGAAAACTGACGTCTCTCATGTTCATGATGCTCTGCTGCCCTCAGTTTGTCTGTTGGTGTAAAATTACAAGCTGAGACTCGAACAACAGAAACGTCTTTCCACAAACAGCTAAAGAACCAGCAGTTAGACGCAGCCCTGCATCCGCTGAACTGTTGACCTGTCAGACATGACGCCCTGCAGAGGGACTCAGCTGCTGGAGCAGCGACGTCTCAACGCCTGCAGGATGAGTCTGTTAAAGACAAGAGTTACATGTGGAGTCCAGGGCGGATTTAATAAATCACTGACCGAGGATTTTAAATTAATTTGATTCGATGCTTTCTTTGGTTTCATAAACACATGAACATTTAAATCCGGTCTCCATCCTGCAACCTTCAGGCTACGTTTACACCAGAATGTTGCTGACTGGGGAAAGTGGGGAACTGAACACCTGGAATCAGGTGTGGGCACTAGATGGCGCTGTGATTTCAGCATGTCGTTGAAATGATCATGTGCTGTTGACCCTCAGCTTCCACTGAGACGTCTCTGATGGACCAGAGGGTCAAGAAACAATCATGTGTTCTGCATCAGGCTGTTAAACTGAGCAGCACAACGCAGCGCAATGCAGCGCAATGTAGCACAATGCAACACAACGCAACGAAGCATGATGCAACACAACGCAACGCAACACAACGTAACAAAGCACAATGCAGCATGATGCAACAAAATGCAACACAATGCAGAATTTCACAGCACAACGCAGCACAATGTAACACAACACAGCACAATGCTGCACAATGCAATGCAGCAAAATGCAACACAACACATCACAGTACAACACAGCACAACGTCGATTTTACTGTCATCTGGCGGTGCATGTGTGAATGGGAGGGTCAAAGGTCAGAGTTGGGCTCAGAGGTCAGAGATCTCTGCAGAAGTGTTAAAGTGAATCATGCATCTCCTCTTCAGCACATCAGCCTCTGCAGAGATAATGATTCAGTTCAGACGTTTGATTCAGGCGTGTTGGAGAAGAGAAGCATCTCCAGGGCTTGGTCACCTCTGCATTAATAAATAAAAACTCTTTAATACAATATTTACCTGGTGCGTCTCATCACCATGTTTTGAACTGGTGATAAACCCTTGGGTCTTTAATTGAAATGTTATCAACCAAAGCAGAAGATCAGAGGAAACTCTGAAAACTGCAGATAAGTCGTTTTAACACATGAAAGCGAGCGGCTCCCGTTAAATTAAAGCTCGCCTTCGGTAATTCTGCATTAAGTGATCTGACTGCAGAAACTTAGGAAAATGTCAGATGAAAAATAAAACATCCAGGAAAAGCTGAAAACACAAGAGGGAATGGTTCAGAGTAAAAGGTGAACAAAACCTGCAACTGTAATAAGGAACCGGGACGTTTGTAGTGAATAAAAGCTGATTGAAGCCAGGAGAGAAAGATCTAGTCTTGATTTACTCATCACTTTTCATCTCTTCACTGACTGAATTTCTCTGTCCTCCGTTTATCTGCTTCCATCTCTGCAGCGCATCCATGGCTGATATCCTGACCTTTCCAGCAGCTGTTCTGCATCTCCCACATGCACACGTCCCCCTCGGCCTGCGGCGCGGCATTATCTGGCTGCCATTAGAGAGCAGCCCGGGTGTCCGGCCCTCAGCCACGCTGTTGACATTTGGAGCTTTGAAAGCTCAACACACAAACACACTTCTCTCACTTGTCTGTCCCGCTCCGACTCTCTGTGTCTAAAGCACAGCAGACACAACGCAGTGTGTGGACACACACACACACACACACACCCACACACGCACACACACGCACACACCGTGACGCATCCATGCTGCTTGCTGTAGGTATGGAGTCTCCAGAACATGCCAAGCATCTTGTTGGTTTAATTTAATTTATTTAATCCTGTTTTTCATCCCTGACAACCTGATTATTCTACATTCAGAGAATTAGCTACATTTAAGTGACTGGAATGGAGTTTAATTATCTGTTGGCATCAAGTCTGATCAGTGAGAAATTATTATTCAGGGAAAAGAAGAGAAACAGGAAATAGAAAGTTACCTGAGCTATGTAATACCTATGAGGTGTTTGACGCTCTCACACAGGGACTGTTAACAGGAAATGGCACCTAACATCACTTCTTAAAGGGGCGTCAAACTCGTTTTCATTTTGGGCCGTATCAAAATCATGAAGATCCTTAAAGGGGCAGTCATGGCCCAATAAAATGATAAAACTACAAGCAGCTAAAATATTCATAAATTGCTGTCTCTGCATTTATTGAGTACCTCTTAAAATTAAATAATAGCAAAAATATTTTCACACTAATGTAATTTGATCTGAATTATGTAAAATATAATTATTTTGCTTTTCATCATATTATAATTTTTTTCCCTCATCAAAAACAAACCTGCATTATTTCATGCATGTTTCATGCATGCATCCTTCAATCTCCATGGCAACCATTCAGCTCAGCAAAATGCCTGGTTGGACGTAGCCCCGCCTTCAAGATGCAGCTCCGCCCCTCTCAGCTCCTTCAGACTAGCCTGCAGCAATTAGCTCATTATGTGAACTGCTTCTCAGAGCAACACTGGTAAAACGTTAAAGGGTTAACAGATGACTTCCTGAAGGCGGAGCTTCTTAAAGAGACAGAGGCGTCAAATTATCAAATTTCTTCTAAGCCATATTTGATATAAATAGCATCTTTATAGCAACTGATTGTGTTTTAAAATGGCTGGAAAACACATCAGACCCCTTTAATAAAATAATATTTAAGTGCACCACTGTCGTCTTAAAGTTGTATTTCTGTGAGTCTGAAGGGCCAAATAATACTGGCTTTGGCCCCGGGGCCCTAGTGTGACACATGTGATCTATGCTGTACCTGCAGAAGAAGTCCCAGAGTATCCACCAAGTTCTCACAGGTTATGATGATGATGACTGACTGCCACCATGTACCAACCTGAGGCTCAGAGGAAAAGTTCTCATCTGGAATCTGATTCTAGCTTCATCTCCACAGTAGTTACTACAGAAGATCCCTGAATATTTAATGTTCACAGATCCTCTGTAGAACGAGATTTCAAATCTAAAACATCGTAAAGAAAAGCAGCTTGGAAACTGAAATACCTCCGCTGGTGTATTTGGTGTTTAACATATTAAAATAGAAAGTTATTTGTGTTTCTAGATGGGATCTCGGGTATTTAAGCCGTTAGTGGGTGGCTGTGGTCGCTAACCCACCGATACCAGAGTTCACTGGAATAAAATACGAGGAGAGAGGCAGAAACCTCATGGTGAAGCTAAGCTAGGCTCACATTTAGCCTCACTATGAAGATGGAAATATGGGAATAATGGCTTCATGATAATCCCTCAGCCGCTTGCTAAACCACTGGAGTTTCCTCACTCACTGTGTGTGTGTGTGTGTGTGTGTGTGTGTGTGTGTGTGTGTGTGTGTGTGTGTGTGTGTGTGTGTGTGTGCCACTTCAGATATCATCTGCCCTTTCTTAATCCCACAGAGGATGGACGTCTATTTTTGGCTCCTGCTGCTCGAAAAAATCAAGAAAAAAAGAAACATTTTCCAAATCAGAGTTGCCATCAACACTTCACCTTAAAATCGACCGACTGAAGCAGAAATCAAAGAAAACAAACAAACTGTTTTCAAATGTGACTCAAACAAGTGATGGAAATAGCAGAAATCATCTGACCAAAACTTTAAGATCAGGACAGAAAGTCTTTGAATTATTCAAGCACTGGATCATAATTAGGTTGAGATTCAAATTTCAAAAAGAAGAATCAAGAATAAAACATAAAACAAAGAAATAAATGATTAAAAACTGGATTAAACTCAAACTGACTGATCAACTGATGAAACATTCACACTCCGTCCACTGGGTGGAAATAACGTCCAGTCAAACAAACTGAAAACAGTAGAAGAAGAAATTCAAAGCTTGTTTGTGCTGATTGAGTATGAAGGTTTGAACCCTAGAACCAGACGTTGACCTTGACCTGACCTTGACCTGACCTTGACCTGACCTTGGGCAGCTTTAACTGTAACATCAGAAACTCGTATCAGCGGTAAAACCGTCTCTTCCAGCTTCAGGCCGTTCCTGTTGTGAACTCAGTGATGGTTTTTATAAGTAGTGACATCCAGAGTGGATAAAAAAATGTCTCCAAAACTGTTTTAAACGTCACATATCCCACTTTCAGGTCAGCATAGACATAAACTACATGCTGCCCGGTGGACAGAATGAGTCTCCAACCCCTAATCTCAAGTCGCAGCTGCTCTTTGTTTTAACTGTAACGTGTTTACAGGTGAATTAGTGAAGCTGATGGATCAGAGAAATGACCTCATAATGAGGTGACATGAGCAGCTCAGCTGGGGCCTCGGCCGACTGCAAAGGGAAACATTCACATTTGGTTCTGACTTGGCCAGTTGACTTTAATTAGTTTGCATTAAAGATGTGGAAGTGGAAGATAAAAAGAAGATTTAATTAGATGTAAAGGTTGCTTCGTCTGCAGCACATGGCGGAGGCTCCAGCCTGCTGTGTGTCACTGACACGTTGGTCAGCAGCGACGCTTTGCTGCTTTGCTTTTTAATGTTTTCACTGTGATGATGCATGAGAGGACATGAAAAGTTTCAGATGTGGGACTCGACAGCAGCCTGCCTCGACTCGTTTTTATCGTCTGCAGAAGAGCTGAGACTGTGGAGGTTCACCATGAACATGCAGCTCACACAAACAAAACACATTCTTTCAAACATCCAGTCTTCTCTTTGGTTATCTATAACTTCTATTAAAGTGATGTTCCAGTAACCTTTAGGATTTAATCTCTATGTCTTGGTTTGAGGATGAGAGAATCAGTCTTTGCTCAGAGACCTCTAATGGGAATAAGGAGCTTCTCAGTGGCTCATTTAAAGCACCGTGCAGGTTAATCCTCTGGTCGTGTCGTCGTCCCTCAGATTCCCCGTCGGAGCCCAAATCGCCTCTGAGCCGCAGATCACAGCCTGCTGGTGAGAATTCAGGGGTCCGGCTGCGCTTCACATCACATCAGAGCTTTCCTGAGCGGCCGGTCACATCAGAGCGACAAGCGTTAGCAGGCGTTTGACGTTTCACTCCATGTTTCATGTCAGCTTTGAGACGCAGCGGTTCAAAGGAGCTGAATGGAAATGCAGCCGTGGCCTCAGGTGGAAAACCGCTCGCCTTTAACAGCCTCTGAAACGCCAGCACACTCATTTATCTGTGTGTGTGTGTGTGTGTGTGTGTGTGTGTGTTAAAGTTAGCAGGGTTAAATTTGACCTCTACTAAACGCTCAGAGGTCATTTATCTGCATAAATGTATTTCTGCAGGTTGGATCATGTTGATCCTTCAACACTGATTCATATTTATTGTCTTTTTTAATCAAACGTGTTTTTCTGCCTCTCATCCAGATTCAAACTCGTCTTTTCACTGAACCGGATCTTTTTTCCTCTGATATTTTATGATGAATATTATTTCTCAGTATTGTTGCAGATTTAAAGACTCAGTTCATTGTCTCATAAATACGGTTTGTTTTTTAATCTTTCTGCTGTTTGGATTAAACTGACTTTTTGTTTCTCTGTATAAACAAATTTTTTGTTGTCTGAAAATAAATCAAGCTGAATTGAAATGTCTGATTATTCTTTTTCTCTTTAATTCTTTCTCTTCTAACTCTTCTGTCTCTTTCTGGCATATTTGTCCTTTAAATGGTTCTTTTCTTAACCTTTTTCAACCTCCTGGATCTCCTCTCCTTACTTTTCCTTCTCTGGTCGTTTTACACTCAGATCTTCCTTTATCCCCTCCAGATTATCATCTTTCTCTCCTAACATATCTGACCTCCTGCTTCCTCTCCTTTTCGGAGCGATAATGCAGTTTGGTCATGTTTTCCATCCCCAGTACTGTCACCCTGCATTACCACGGAGTTTTTCCCAGCATGCCTCTGGGTTATTTGTGTGCGCTCGTCTCTGCATGTGGTTGTAAACTGGAGCTCAGGCAGCACAGAGCAATCCAGGCCTGCCAGGAATGAAGCTGTTGGGTTTTTATATAAAAATGATTTTTAAACTACATGTAGCTTTTAGTTTAGGGGTTGAACAGAAATGTGTTCAGCAGAATTAGTAAAGCAGCCAGAGGCAGATCTATATGTAGATCTATAGAGCTGCTTATTGACCTTCTGGTTCTTTCAAATCCTGAAACTCAGACCCTATTTTTCATCTCAATAAACTTTATCCACGTTTTTACTCCAGATATCGTTGAACTGCTTTATTTCTCCTGAGTCATATTAATATAAGATCAGTTTACATGAACACAGTGAAGCGATGAGATGATGTGTGTGGAGTGGAAGTGAATTATTTAGAGTGTGACATGCAGACAGATTCAGGATGCATTTGTTGCTTTTTTCAATCATTTTTGTTTGACTTCATTTTTCAGCGTCTTTATGAATCGATGCAGCCGGATCTCATCCATCTGGTTGTTTAGAGCAACAGAAATAAATTCAGTCTTCAGACCAAATCCGGTCATTTGCTCATGTCCTCCCATCATCCTCTGTTTGTTTCCTCTAAAAAGTTACTAAAGTTAATAACATTAACACTAAAATGAAAACCCTGGTCAGACAGGAATCGTTTTGTGATCATTTCTCTGACAGACGAACGTCGAGTGTTTCAGGGAGGCTGGCCTACGTCTGCAGACCTAATGAAACCTTTTAATGTGTGTGTGTGTGTGTGTGTGTGTGTGTGTGTGGGGGTGTGTGTGTGTGTGTGTGGGTGTGTGTGTGTGTGTGTGTGTGTGTGTGTTAGGATGCATGAGAATCCAGGTTGTTTAAAAAGCCATTCTGTTCTCTCTGAGGCCTGTGAGGGATTTTTCAGAGCCAAGCGACAGACACACCCCTGACAGGATTAGCTAAAATTAAAGTGAGCAACCTCAGAATAATTAATCTGCTTCTTTCTCTCAGCCCCAGTTTAAACGTCTCCTCCATCCTGCTGCTGCCGTGCGAGTCATCGAGACGTTTAAAATGTTTTCTGTGTCTCCTCCTCCCACAGGAGAGCAGCAGCACATCAGTAAAGAAGCTCCCGTCCTCCAGCCGACGAGGAGATAAGAATAGAAATTACAGAGGCACTCGCTGGAGAGGCACGGCGAGGAAGAAAAGGACTGAATGAGACAGAGAGGAGGAGGAAGGAGGAGGAAGGAGGAGGCGATGTGATGGAGAACAGAGAAACGGGAACGCTCACGCTGAGCCGCCTGCTCGCTGTGACTTCTCTGAATTCCCTGTTTTTCTTGTCGGGTTTCCTTCCCTCTCCTGCAGCAGCGCTGCAGAGGCGTGACTGAGACGGTTCAGTTCCAGGACTGGACCCGAGCCGTTCGCTCTTACTGCTCATCCAGAGGAACCCAAACAGAACCCGACCTCCTGCAGCACCCAGGGAACCTCATGGACGAGATCCACTCAGGCTCCTCTGAGGTCCTATTCAAAGGCCGTATGCTCATACACGCCTGACCCAAACGGTTCAATCAGCCCGGTCCAAACGTCTTCAGGAGTTTATTAATGACCCATTTTCTAAATGAGTCGTGTTCAAGCAAGAGAAACTTTAAAACCCAGGATGTTGGTCGTTGGGGAAGGGAACCGCCCGGTCCAGCAGCAAACCCAGTAAGTTTAGTCATGACGTGTCGTCATGGACTGAAGTGTCCTTGAGCCCCCAGCTGCTGTCAGGAGAGGAAACACGACGTTCAGCATTAAGTCACGTTAAATGAAGATCAGTTCATTTACCGAATGAGGAGAAGAAGAAAGCAAACAGAAGAACTGATCTCATTCGTTTTGACTCGGAGCCTCTGGTCTCCTTCAGGTGGAATGACTAACCTTGACATATAAAGTATCTCATTGCACTTTCTATGAATAGCATCCACTGCAGGCTCGTCCCACGTGTCCGTCCTGCACATCACACGCCGTCCTGATGTCATTTCTTTCAGTCTCATCCTATAACAGATCACACCCACAGCTCCACCAGACTGGACCTCTGACCCGGTGCAGAAACATCCAGATCAGCCTTTATTCACCACAGCCTGGGAACGGTGGACCATGAACTCTGTCTGCCTACAAACCTCCGCTCCAAAAGCAGGAAGTGGACTACAACCCCAGGGCATTCTGGGTAAACACAACCAGAACAAACAGGCTAGCCTAGAGCAAAATTCTCCATTTATTAAAATCTGAAGTTGCGCTCAATGTCTTCAGAGGTTTTCATGTTGTTTCCATGAGTGTTTCTTGGTGCAGCGCCCCCACAGGCCAGGAGGGGAACAGGCTTTCCAAAGGGTTTGGTTGGTGTGACAGAAAGAGAACCACAGCAGCTGGAGGTGGAACAGATGTTGAAGTTTTTGTCCCCAGTCGAACCGAGTCTACCAGGAGAAACGACGATGCAGCAGCTTGATCACCTGCCAGGCTGCAGTATTAAGCTGACATGTTGGAAACATGCTCCACATTTACCTCATCAGGTGTGTGTCTGCAGTGTAATCATGAGCTAATTTTGACCCAACAGCGCTTCAGGCTCCAGGAACTTTAATGCTGAATGAAAACCAACAAAGCAGACTCCTCTATGAACAGACGCCATGATGTGACAGAGGAAGTCCTTACACCATCATCAAGAGTTAAGATGGAGGATGGAGGGAAACCTGGAGGGAAACCTGGAGGGAAACCTGGAGGGAAACCTGGAGGGAAACCTGGAGGGAAACCTCTGCCTGAGAGGCTGGTCCACTTCACAAACAGGTGACATCAAACACGACATTCAGGTCACTCTCAACACGTCGAAGTTAAAGTCTGGAGACAAATGAGTCTGTCAGTCACTGACCCTCATACTCTGACATATTAGTTACAACTTGGCTTCATTCTGCGATGTTATTCAGTGGTTCTGTGTTTGTTCACCACAACCAGGATGACTTCAGTCTGATTTAACATCTGAGAGGAAAAACTGATGAAATGTCTTTCTGTGTTTGTAAATATCAGTTTTTATCTGTAATCTATTAAATAATATACCAACCTGTTACAATATAACATATATTAATATTGGATGTTGTTCAAAAAGAAACCATTAACTTGCTGGCAGCTGGTTCTGATGTGTTTTTGTGAATCATCTGAAATAATTTCCTCCATTAAACTCCTTTTTGTTTTCTGTGGATGTTGATGAAGCTTTTTGTCCTCATGTTGATCCTGTGTTACATTTACATCCTGTGTGCATAATGTCAGACTGAAACACTCACCAGGAATAATTCTGTTTATTTGCCTCTAACGTCTTTTCACCTTGTGGATGTTTTATTGCAGGGCGGCATAAAGAACTGCTCTGACTGCGTTAGCTAACAGGTGTTACACTCCAGATAAAAATGTCTCTAAATAATTGTTGGACATCTTCACTAAGCATTTTATCCATGCAAAACTAATTTATGTGTGTGTGTAATTTCCAAATGCGCTCAAACTGTGTTGAGTCAAACAGAGTCTCTTTGTACAGCTGCAGTTCTTCCTCAGTTATATTATGTGTGTAAACTGTCCAAGTTTGTTTGTCATAAGGCAAAAGCATCAGAAACTCAAAGGCCATTGCTGTTGGTGACACAGTTTGGATGAACGTATGAAGGTTTTAAAGCCTGATGGAAGATCTGAGGTGAAAACATCGAGTGGAAGATGTGCAGGAAGGACGTAACTTAAAATAAATGAGTCATGTTGCAGAAGGAGCAGAGGGTTGATCTGGCAGACCAGCTGTGATCTGGAGCGAAATGCAACATGTTGGTTTAACTACAGCAGGTGAATCCAGTGTCTGCTGAGTTTTTAAGAGACATTTCTGGTTGAGAAAAAGAAATAAATATGTAATAAATACGGATCCTATGTGAACCAAGAGCTTCCAGTCCTGCAGCAGGACAGTTTGTCTTCAGATATTGGTGCTAAACTTTAAGCATTGCTTTGGGTTTTACTCTGTTTTTGTGATAAATCTTCAAGAGTTTCATCGTGGTATGAAGAAAGTTATCATCTTGGTGATTTTCTCTGTTTATCTCCAGTCTCTTGTTGCTTCTGCTGAAGATAATATTAGACAGAAGACAAATATCTCCAGCCGCGATGCGGAAAGAGGAGAACAGAGAGAGATGGAGCACATAAAGGTTGTTTTTCTGCTGCGGATCGGTTTAGTGACCAGCTCACCAACTCGCTGTAAAGCCCCGTGTTTATGGGCTGCGTGTGGGTGGAGATCATAAAATAAAGTGTTTGCTTTCAGCCTCATGCAGAGAGATTACTTATGGCATGCTGAGCACATTCAGCTGCAGAGATACCAACACTTTTCTGTTTTCTGTCTGCATGCTCTGATGCAAAACATGACATGTAGCCTCACATCTCCTTCATAATGTAGGTTAATTGGATTGGAGCCTCCTCAGCTGCTGTGAATGAACTGAATGAGGATAATAAACTGAAGCCACTGACGTATTCCACACACAACGATGTAAACATTAAACTGAATGTACCTCCACCTGCTCAGGTCTTCAGACATCTCTGGTCGGGATGGAGCCGCTCACATTGTTACAAATAAAACTCCAGGAAAACAAAGGAATGTTTCTGGAGGATAAGAATCCCACTGATTTTATGGCAGCTGAACATTCTGGACCTGGAAAGTTGTAAATCAGTAAAATTGTAATTTGCATTTCTAAACCAAGTGTAATTCATGCAAAGGCATCTGCATGTCAGAGACAGAGCCAGGCCACATTAATGAACCTTCCACTGACTGACAGGAGACATGGACCAAAAGAACCGAACCGACCCGCTTCGGCTCTGTCTGGAAGGATGGATGGATCGACTCAGAGAGAAGAGGAAGAAGATGATTACTGGAAATAACCAGCATGTCAGGGTCAAAGGTTAGCGATCGAGTAAAGCTTAAAACATTGCTTCTCATTGGCTGAGCGTCTGGACCTGCTGAACAAGCAGCTGGTTTTTACCAGGCTAATCATGAGCTAAAGCTAACTTTGAAATGCTAACTTTCTGTCTTCTCACAGGTTTTTTCTCCACCTGGTCTGGCATTTGAACTTTTTACTTTTCATGAACATAGAAAGTTCTCCTGGATCAGTTCTGGTACTGATCCAGCTTCTGGTTCTGTTAAAGTGGAGGTTCTCCTCTCCACTGTCAGAGTCAGAGACAACACAACCGATTCTCTGCCCTCGTTTGTAGATACTCAAGTGAACTGAAAGTCTTTTTCATTTCAGCTACAAAACAACAACAACCTTCTCAAATCCAGTGCAGAATATCTGATGTGCACAAAAACAATTCTTCTAGTATCAACTGAAACTATTTTTAGACACCTTTACATATTTATACCCCATTACCATGAAGACTGCGGTTGTTCTTTTGCATGCAAGTTTACCGTGACACTAACAGAAACCCTTCCATAACTCTCTGCACGTCAGCCGTGTAGAATTCATAAAATCCCAGGAGACCTAAATTATAAATCACTGTCATTTAGAAACACAACAGCAGATGCATGATAGAGCACACAGTGCTGGCAGGAACCCGGCCTGCTCTGCATATCCAGAGTTTTAGTTACACAACGAGTCGTGTCGGATTGTCAGTAGAAAAGATTTTTAATTAATTCATCACTTTCAAGAAATGATGGGGATTATATAACAAAACAGCGGTGAATATACAGAGGTCTGACCCATCCCGGCTGCTCTTCACTCAGAAACAGTAAACAAGGTAGGCAGAGAGAGCAAACTCATGAATTAGTCATGCTCAAAGCGTCCGCAGCTCAAAGGAGACGAGGTGAGGTTCAGGTAGATCCAGAGTTCTGCTGCTGACTCGTACGGAGAGCCGGGTGGCAAAACTCACAAACACACACTGCTCACACTTCCTCATTCAGATTCTTTAAACGTAGCAGCCAGAAAAAACAAAGAAATTCATAATGTCACTTTAAAAAACAGCCAAAGATTCACAGGCAAGATGAGAATAAAAACACCCATCAGATAAAAATGAACCAAAATCTAACATTTATTAAGTTTAACCTGAGATGCAGAAAAACATGCAGCAGATTCTGGACAGTCGTGAATTAAATAAAAATGAATCATTAAGCTTAGAGACACAGCGGATCGTTTAGGTGCTGCTTTAGATTCAGTTGGTAACTTCAGATCATCGATGTGATCAATTTATTAAAATAAGTTTTATCAGTTTGTTACGGAGGGCGACAGATGCTAACAGAGAAACAAACAACAGAAAAACCTTCACCAAACTGGTGCACAAAACATTTGTCATGAAAAATAATATAAATCACAGCTTGTTCGTTTTTTTCTTGATTTTCAAATATCCTGTTGCAATTGTTTTCATGTTTAATATTTTAGAAACAAACAGAGATTCAGCTTCATTAATCTTATTTTTAGCACAAATATATTAACTTGAAAATCATGGAGTAGTAAAATGATTTTGACATCAACTATATGAGTGAAGAACACCAGCTTGAATCAAACTCTAAACGCAGAAACTCAAAGTCCTTCTCACAGAAATACCTGATTGTTTTCAGAATCCAGAGGATTTTTAGGACCAAAGACTGAAAATATAAGAACAGGATTCAGTCCTGAGTGTTTTTAAAGCTCAAAGTTTCCCTCCCAAAAAACAATCAACATGAAATAGATAAACCAAAAGATTAAACACGGCTCAGCTGTTCCTTTAACTCGGCTCAGAGCGGCTCAGAGCTCACACCGATCTGTTAAAATGTAATTGGCTGCACTGACGACTTTTTACTTTTTTTTCTGAGTGAAGACTCGTTCCACAAAAAGTAATTTGTCAGTTATTGCTCTGTCTGACAGCAGCGATTCATCTCGCAGCACATTACATTTTTCCATTTCACCTCCAGAGTGGACAGGTTTTCCTGGAGAGGATTTCTGTCCTCAGCTGAACTTCTTGGCCCTCCTTGGCCTCCATCTGGATCTGAATGCAGACCTGGAGTCGACACAACCCGACATGTTGGTCTGGGTCTTTACTTTGGTAAACATGAAGGTTTAGGTGAGAAATGCTGGCATCATGAAGCAGGCTGCAGTTTGGTTTCTGTGTTTGACTCTGTAAGGAACTCAGATGTAAAACATCAAACAGCCGTAGATCCTGAAGATCTGCAGAAACCAGCCTGCAGGTCTGAAGTAGATCTAAAGTTCTCAAACAGAACAATCACAACGATGGTTAGAGAGCGACCAAACTCCACATCCACCTTCATTTTACAGATTAACTGTCACCCCTTCCACTTTTGGCCACGCCCCTCCGTGCATTTAGGCCCCGCCCACATTTTGGCGGAGCTACACTTTCACAGGTCACATCCCAAACACTAACTGGTCAAATTTCTCTTTAGAAGTCATCATCAAATCAGAATATGAAAAGAATGAGTCATTAAAGCCCCAAAGTGATGATGAGTGGATGAGTGGAGCTGCACCTCATCCAGGATGACCTTAAAGCAGAGATGCTTCATCCAGATCTTCATTTAGCCAACATGTGAGTTATAGAAATGTAATAAAAAGAATCAACTGCAGCAATGATCACAAAGAAAAACCTTCACATGTTTCCAGACGGCATCTTTATTGGCAACATTCACACCTCAGAGTGACGGCAGGAGACAATGACAGGCCCTAGGTGTGTGTGTGTGTGTGTGTGTGTGTGTGTGTGTGTGTGTGTGTGTGTGTGTGTGTGTGTGTGTGTGTGTGTGTGTGTTCACAGGACAGGAAGGGAAGGACGGGCAGAGTGTGATTTTTGTGAGAGAGATGGAGAATAGTCAAGAGGGTGAAATCATTAATTCCTGGCATTGCAGAATGGGGGAAGCTTGGTCAGTGTGAGAAGGACACACACACACACACACACACACACACACACCTCTCTACATATACAATGGCACATTAATATATTATACAGATCAACAGCGCCCCCTGCATCTGAACCACATAATTACACCTGCAGTCAACTTCAGCCTGAAGCCGTAAACGTCATCCTGAGTTTTAGAGGCAAGCAGCAGGTCTGGAGGTAAAAATGTGATTTAGTTTCATCTCAGGGAAGTTGAGCTAAACCGTGGAGCAGACATGTTCAGCTTCAGCTTCTTCTTCTTCTTCGTTTTCTGCTCCACGAGGAACCACCCGATTTCCCCACCATCCCCTTATCGTCGTGGTAACAAGCCTCCTGTGGTTAATTATGCTGAAACAATACCACAACGATTCATCTGGAGCTAATCTGACATTTTCACCAAATCCCCATTCAGTGGCAGTAAAGCATCTGCAGTGTGATTGTCAGATACGGTGTCAGTAAAGCTTTTGTTTCTGAATAATGGGATTATGACCAGCAGCAGCAGATTCAGGAACACTGCAGGGAATCCAGTGTCGCTCAGCACAGACCTCAGCGTAGAAACGTAGCAGTTAGTCCTCTGATTAAATGAAAATATGGACTTGGTTCTGGAAGATACTGTTGAGTCGTATAAGTTATTCTGAAATGTTTGGCATGTTTTTAGAAGAATCTGCTGTAGACACAATGGAGGAAAGAGACCAGCATGAAGGGAAACAATCCAAACTGAGCTAACAGTTTAGCCCATTGCTAAAGTGTTAGCTAAACTGTTAGCTAACAGGCTAAACTGTTATCTCAGTTTGGATTGTTTCCCTTCATGCACTTTTGGTGTGTTCAGACCAAACACGCTTTGAGCATCAGGAGGGTCTGGTTTACATTTAAACTCTATGTGGAGCGTCGGACACGCTCTATACGTCAAAGGCTCCAAACGGTTCAAAACGCACCACAACGACCCTTGACCCGCCTTTACAGAGACTCTGAATGTAAACCAGACGTGTCTGACGCTCAAAACGCGTTTGGTGTGAACATACCCAAACATGTTGAACAGTTAAACTCATCTGTTAGCTGAGTTATCTGTTAGATTAGCTAACAAACTAACAGTTCAGTTGGTTAGCTAACTAACTGTTAGCCAACAGACAGCTAACACCGTTGTTGAACAGTGTTAGCCAACAGACAGCTAACACCGTTGTTGAACAGTGTTAGCTGTTAGCCAATAGGCAGCTAACACCGTTGTTGAACAGTGTTAGCTGTTAGCCAACAGACAGCTAACACCGTTGTTGAACAGTGTTAGCCAACAGACAGCTAACACCGTTGTTGAACAGTGTTAGCTGTTAGCCAACAGGCAGCTAACACTGTTGTTGAACAGTGTTAGCTGTTAGCCAACAGGCAGCTAACACCGTTGTTGAACAGTGTTAGCTGTTAGCCAACAGGCAGCTAACACTGTTGTTGAACAGTGTTAGCCAACAGGCAGCTAACACCGTTGTTGAACAGTGTTAGCTGTTAGCCAACAGGCAGCTAACACCGTCGTTGAACAGTGTTAGCTGTTAGCCAACAGGCAGCTAACACTGTTGTTGAACAGTGTTAGCCAACAGACAGCTAACACCGTTGTTGAACAGTGTTAGCTGTTAGCCAACAGGCAGCTAACACCGTCGTTGAACAGTGTTAGCTGTTAGCCAACAGGCAGCTAACACTGTTGTTGAACAGTGTTAGCCAACAGACAGCTAACACTGTTGTTGAACAGTGTTAGCCAACAGACAGCTAACACCGTTGTTGAACAGTGTTAGCTGTTAGCCAACAGGCAGCTAACACCGTCGTTGAACAGTGTTAGCTGTTAGCCAACAGGCAGCTAACACCGTCGTTGAACAGTGTTAGCTGTTAGCCAACAGACAGCTAACACCGTTGTTGAACAGTGTTAGCTGTTAGCCAACAGGCAGCTAACACCGTTGTTGAACAGTGTTAGCTGTTAGCCAACAGACAGCTAACACCGTCGTTGAACAGTGTTAGCCAACAGACAGCTAACACTGTTGTTGAACAGTGTTAGCCAACAGACAGCTAACACCGTTGTTGAACAGTGTTAGCTGTTAGCCAACAGGCAGCTAACACCGTCGTTGAACAGTGTTAGCTGTTAGCCAACAGGCAGCTAACACTGTTGTTGAACAGTGTTAGCCAACAGACAGCTAACACTGTTGTTGAACAGTGTTAGCCAACAGACAGCTAACACCGTTGTTGAACAGTGTTAGCTGTTAGCCAACAGGCAGCTAACACCGTCGTTGAACAGTGTTAGCTGTTAGCCAACAGGCAGCTAACACCGTCGTTGAACAGTGTTAGCTGTTAGCCAACAGGCAGCTAACACCGTCGTTGAACAGCGCCCAGGGCTGAACCTGAACCTGCTTTACATTTCTCCAGATCATTCTCTGACCTGCTGCCGGGTTCCGGGTCTCAGCTGATGGTTCTCTCAGAACCAGAACAGCTGCAGTTAAACAAAGATTCAAAATGAGGAATAATAAAGAGGAGAAGTTGTTCCTCAGCTCACACACTGACTGTAAAGACTTTCTTTAAGGTGATGGCGTCATTAAACATTCATATGGCTGGTCATACCCTCCGCATTTAAATTTAATAACCCATCGCCCTCTTTGTGTGCCTATGAGACCCTAAAATAAATGTAGCTCTTCGGTCATTAAAGTCTGATTGCTTACATCCAGCACATTAAGCCTCCAAAACCACAATATTCTGGCATTTTAGATGAATTAATAACTACATCTATCAGTCTTTTCAGCTGTACTCTTCCTCAGACCTGCAGCTTTGTTCATAAACTAACCAGAGAATATTTTTAGTGATCATATTTCTATGGAAGCCTGTGAGTCTCAGTGTGTGGAGAATGTTGTGTTTCTAGTGAGGGAAGCAGAAACGGGTCGGATCTTTAGAGGAAGGAAAAAATCTGCTAAAAGCAAATGCTGCAGTTTCACTTCGGCTCTTCTCAGCGGCTGCAGGATGTGAGCGGAGCGGCCCACCCGAGTCCCTCCATGGAGCCAATTAGCAGTTAGCTGCTCTAAAGTAGACGTGCTTGAACCATCGTCTTCCTGTGTCCCTACCTGAGGTAGAATAAATCCATCATAACGCAGTGAGAACTGAGCCTGGATTACAAATGAACTAAGAGCAGACGGGCCCTTTCAGTATGACTTCAGAAAAGTCTAATTATTTACATGACTGATGATTAAACAGAAATGCCTGAAGGGTAAAGAAAGTCAAAAATATTATCATGATTTTTATAAAACTATATTTCAGTCCACAGAATCGCAGATATAATAACAACATAGGAGTAGAAAAATATTGCTGTCAGTATCATGTTTATGCTGAAAGTTGATTCACAAAGGAAACATTAAAGAGTCGAGATTAACAAAAGATGTATGATGAGAGTGATGTGAGGGTACTGGAGGTCAACGAGGCTTAACTGCACATATTCACTCCAAGTTTTCCTAATTAATAGGTTTGTGAGAGCGTAGTCCTCATGCTGCTGGCAGAGCCAGCCCCACATTGTTCCTGCTTCAGACTGAAGAGGCCGGCAGTAATGAGAAAATGATGGGTTTGATTAAATGACAGACTTACTTTGTGCTCAGCACAGCAGAACCAGGATGGAAATAGTCACCGCATAATAGATTTCTCTTTTTCTGATTCTTCTTTTCACATGAAAAGATAAGAAGATCAGTTCAGGAAGTGGTAAAACCTGATTATGGTCTTAGCTGGAACAAATCAATAAGCCTCATAAAGAGTTATTATTCAGCATGATGATGAGCTGGCGCGCTAATGCAGGCTAATTGCTGCATTTCAGGGTTTTCTTCAAGCAGCATCAGAATGGTTTATTATCTGCAAAGTGGAGCTCAGTTTTATCAACATGGTGCATTTATTCTCACAACCTGGACTGAAAAGTTTCAGGAGAACTGAAATGGAGAAAAGCAGGTGAGAAAGAAACTATAAAACATCTTCAGTTATGATCTGGGAGCCTGAAGCAAAAACCCAGAAAATATAATAAAATATTTAAGAAAAATTAAAATGTGGCCCAACCAGCAGGCCTCCTCTCTGTCTGCTTGAATCAGAGACAACTGCTAATAATATGCCAGTTAATGATAATATAGCAAATATTATCTGTTGCTCACTTTGAATGAAACAAATTAAAATATAAAGAATAAAGAAACAGCAATCTAATTATAAAAATGACTGTTGCTGCTGTAAGACGTGTTGCTGTGGGACTCAGCAGCTCTAAACATGTTTTCTTTATAAATAATTGATAAAGAACAAACTGAGCTGGACCTGTTCGGTCCCTTAAGATGATCAGATGTTCTGTGGAACCAGCAGGAGAATCAGAAACGTTTCTCCGTCTCATCGCTCTCTCAGCGCCGGCGTCCTGCTGACATCATCAAACCAGGCGAAAGGTTTTACTGGCAGTCATGATTAAAACGAAGGAATCTAATGTGTTTTCATCTCCCACCGGAGGGGAGCGCCGTTTGAAATGTTTTAATTAGAAATCATTAATAAACTGAACTTTCTGAGGCTTTCCAGGCGCAGCAGCACCTGAGGCCGAGAGCGGCTCTCAGCCGCACAGCTGAATCTCTTAAATATGAAATTCAATTATTAAACACTTGATAAATGAGGTTATTGGAAAAGAAATGCTAAGGAAGTGGTTTACTCCCACATTCCCTCAGTTTCAGATCAGCTGGAAATCATCCTGATAAAAACCAAAAGCAGCAAAATAAAACAAACAGGAAGGAGATTTAATGTCCAGCTGCAGTGAGAAAACATTCAGTTTAACGTTACTGAATGAGAGCTCAGCCGCAGCATCGATACCTGGGAACTCTGTGTGTGTGTGTGTGTGTGTGTGTGTGTGTGTGTGTGTGTGTGTGTGTGTGTGTGTGCGACAGAGATGAGCTTCCTTTGTGCAGGTTGCACCACGTCTGCATCCTGCTTTAAATGCAGGAATCTGACAGTAATATTTTCTGCATATTATCTGCTGTGTCAATGTTACCAAAGCAAAGAACTGAAAAACTTTGGCTTGTTGGAGAGGAGAGGAGAGGAGAGGAGAGGAGAGGAGAGGAGAGGAGAGGAGAGGAGAGGAGAGGAGAGGAGAGGAGAGGAGAGGAGAGGAGAGGAGAGGAGAGGAGAGGAGAGGAGAGGAGAGGAGAGGAGAGGAGAGGAGAGGAGAGGAGAGGAGAGGAGAGGAGAGGAGAGGAGAGGAGAGGAGAGGAGAGGAGAGGAGAGGAGAGGAGAGGAGAGGAGAGGAGAGGAGAGGAGAGGATGATGGTATATTGATGAAATCAGAGCTCAGTCTTCCTGTAAAGGTTGACGTATTTTTTAAATAAACCTTAAAGCTGAGCCGTTACTGCTGTGTGTCATCCCGACTCCTTCAGAGCTGAGATGAAGTGGCGCTTCTCGTCTTCGCTGGAGGAAAACATTTCCAGGCACAGAGGCGTCATGCTGCACTTCACCCAACGGATGTTTTATTGTTTGACGTCATTTCTGCTGCTGCTTCTCATTGTTCCTCCATGTTTCAGTCAAATTTATCTGACCTTTTAAAAATATTTCCTCCTTTTTGCATGTGTGTGCTGAACATGGACATTGATGCTGATTATTTCCTTTGTATCAAGACATTTCCCCATGGTGAGCTAATAATCTGCCAGTGGAACTTTTTTCATCATTTTCTGAAAACAAGCTCATATATTTTGCTTTAAAGTAGCTTGTAAGTTAGTTTTATCTTATTTCAAGTGTAATAAGTTATCTGCACTAGAAATCAGACAAAAACATTCAGTAAGATTTTGTGTTTTTGCAGTGTATTGTTTGGATTAAATCAAACTAAAGAAAATAATGATTCATTTCCCAGCTTTATCCAGGGTTTGAGAACTGACCAACAGATCAGAATATACTGAAGTTAGACGGGCTTCCAACTTTTCACATCCTGGGAACGATGTTGAATGAAACGTAAAGATGAGACGCCTGCTGTCATTTAGTTCTGAACCGCCTCTGAACATCCTGCTTCATCGTCTCCATGGTTACGGCCTGCAGGACGGACGATCAGAGCTGCCCGTCTGACGCTCAGGAATGAAACGCTTGACTCTGAAGACAAACGTAAAGCTCCTGGAGACGAGATGCTGCTGTGCTGACAGGTCAGAGGTCGTGTGGATCAGGCTGAACCAGACTGACGTCTTTCAGGCAGAAAAGAAACTTTCTGAAGGTTTACTTTCTTTCTTTTTGAGTCTCTAGGAAGGATCACAAGTCCAACTCCTCCTGGATGAGGCGGTTCGTTTAGTCGGCTGTCAGTCCTCCATCTGAGCCTCAGAAAAACATTTCTACAGAATAAAAAAACCTGAAGTGACCTGGATCTCGATTTAAAATCGTCTCCTTCAGCTGGATGGGAAAGCGAGCGGCAGAAAAGCTTTTTGTTCAGTAAGAGCTGCTTCTGATTGTGAGAGCCATTTCGTCTCAACTTTCTCTCTTAGAGTGGCCTTTCGCTTTTCCGCCGCCAAAAACAGAAAGTCTGGGTAATTGTGGCTTTTAATGTTTGATGGAGTCTTTTTGTCTTTAAAATAAAATCCCATTTTTTCCAGAGGTCTGCAGTGTTTCCCCTTTTGGTCCTAACGGGCCATTTATTGCTCTCATTAGCAGCTGAAGCATAAAGCCAGCTTTGTTTTCCTCACATGTTCAACATAACACACCCAGTCTAATCATGCAGTGGAGGATGTTTAATTGCAATTAATTACCTGTGAGATTAGCTGCATTAGGCAGTGAAATGTGCTGCTAATTGCATTGAGTTGTTTCTTCTCAAACAGTGGAACTGATTCGTTCAGCTCAGGAGTTCATTGTTGTTCTGCAGGAAATAAAAGACGTTTTAATTACATTACAGCTGCGAATCTGGAGAACTATAAAACCAGTTGATTTTTAAACTCTGATCAAACTGATGATCTGAGCTGGTGAGGATTATCAGACGTCCAGCTCTTCCACTGAAACACCTCAAACATCATTTTGGATCAAATCTAGGAGATGTTACAGCTGCATGAAATCTGAGCCCGACAACCTGCTGACACACACACACACACACACACACCCACACACACACACACACACACACACACACACACACACACACACACACACACACACAATATGATCCCTGTTGTAGATCATGAAGATCAATCCCATATTTGGTATCATGGATTAACAGATATTTGTCCTTTTTATCTCATCGAATCGTCGCTCCTGTTCCGCCTCGGGTTCCTGCTGACCTGTCGTTCCTTTTCCTCCGTCAGCTCACTGCATCACTGAGACTCACTGATCTGGTGCAAAGGAATGATGGCAGCACGCGTTGCTATAAAATACAGCAGCATGTCGTGTCAGTGGAAACAGAAACTGTTGTCAGATCTAAGCTGAACTGAAGACAAAATCAGGATCAGTTATTTACAGGGAACTTTAGCTTAGAGTCCAGATTTTAACCAGATTTTAACCAGATTTTAACCAGATTTTAACCAGATGAATGTTAAATGTTCCTGGATCAAACTGGAGGTTTAGAACTGAACACAAGACAGAAATTAAAAGATACTCAGGAAAAATGTAAATAAATTCATTTTCAGTAGCTTTAAAAACTTTCCTCCAGCCGAGGGGTTAGCAGTTAGCATCAAATTATTTTACTGATTCATCTGATTATTGAGCAGCGGTGATGAAGAAATATCATTTTAGATATAAAGTCACAGGATTTACCTGTTCAGCAACAGCAGACGCTAAAATATGAGAAATAACCCATATTTCATTTTCTTTGCATGAGAACAGTTTGTCTGCATCAGAAGATTCATGTTACTTTAAATTATACATGATCTAAAAATATCACACACTGTGATGTTTTCTCCTCTTGTATTGCTCTAATAATGCTGAATATAAAGTCAGATATTTTTCGATCAGGGGGAACAGAAATCAGTCCAGATGATTCCTGCAGATGAAGCAGCAGCTTCAGCTCCAAACGAAGCGGCTGAATCTTCAGAGAACTGCTGCTAACACGCTTTGGAACAAAAATATTATGTAGCATAAACACAAGCAGAGCCATGATTACAGACAATAATAAAATCATCACTGGCTGTTAACACTGACGGTGTAAACTCTTCTGTTTCTGGTCGACCTGGTGAAGCTGGTCAGACGTTTCATCCAAAGTGTTTCATAAAACAGGTTTGCCTCGTTTGTCTGTGAATGTCTGCTCGATGCTTCAGCTGTAGATGTTTTCATGCCTGATTGGTCTGCTGGGTCAGAGCAGAAACCAGAGCAGAATGAAAGTTTGTTGTTTCTAATCTGGCTTCTCATTCCCAGATATCAGCTCTTCCCCAGAGGCTAAAGAAACGGGGCTGCAGCCGATGTTTCCTTGTTGAGTTTGTTCTGAGACCAGAAACACTTTGTTCCCACAAATTTAATTAGAGGAAGATTCTGTTTGTGAGCCAGCCGATGCGTCCATCTGTCCGTGTCGACATTTCGAAGCCGTCGCCACCGAGCTCAGCTCAGATTAGAAAGTCCAGGATGAGTTTAGCTCAGACAATAGGACGTTTTTTTCTGTCTGAATCATGAATAGCTTCCTTTCGGTTTCAAAGAGCTGCTTCTAATGAGTTCAGAGACCACACTTCTAATTTGGGTCCAACATGTTCTAATCCATCTAAAAATGGGATTTGGGATGATTTTCTCCCAGCTAAGCAGGATGAAACGTTCCAGCAGGACCTCGCCTCCTCCTAAACATTTCTCTGTTTCTGAAGGACTTGATTGTAATTTTGGAATGAAGTGAATACAGATTTCAGCTGCATCAGGAAAACAACAGAACTATTTACCTACCAGCATTTAAAACAATAACTCAGGTAGATTTAATATTTCTCTCTTTAATGCAACATTCTTATTCATAGATTTTTGTTAAATTTCTGAATAAATGACATAAATTCAGAGTCCAAACGAATCTGAGTCCAAATTTGTGGCAGATCAGGATAAGAGCTAAAAAAATGATATTAAACAGAAATAAAAGATGAAATGAGCCATGGTTGGTACTGCTAGCTAAGCAGTTAGCTGGGCTAACGCTGAAGCGCTAATTATAAATATCAGTTTCGCTAATGCTAGGTGCTATACCAACATGGCGTCTAGCAGAAGCTAATGCTAAAGAACTAAATTCAGCCATGTTGATTCCCAGCATGAGGAGAACAAGAATACTTTGTTTACTTCAGTTTGTTTGTTTATCAACATTTTTATTCATCACAGCCCAGTTCAGGTCTTTACACCTCCATAAACCCGATCTGACCCGCTTCCCCATGTGGAACTAAATCATATCCAGTAGTTTCCAAAGTGTCTGCAGTCTGAACGGCCATGTTGTATTTATCCGACTGTTACATCATCAAGGTGAGACATAATTCAGCTGGACAGGAGCGCAGACGGTGGATCTGGACACGTCTGAAAATGATCACAATGAAGTGATGAAATCAGTCTGAGTCAGTGAACACATCACATCCCAGCCCCACCAAGCCTGGTCCGACTCCACATCCAAACAGAACCGGGTCAGAACCGGGTCAGAATCTGCAGTCAGTGCTCCACTAAAGGCTGCTGCTGTTAGCTTTTAGCTGTTAGCTTTTAATCAGGTCACCATGTAATGGCACTCAGTAACTTTACAATCCATCCAGAGACAGCGGCCATCTTTACTGCCACAGACAGAGCACTGCGGCGGCCATCTTTACTGCCACACACAGAGCGCTGCGGCGGCCATCTTTACTGCCACACACAGAGCGCTGCGGCGGCCATCTTTACTGCCACACACAGAGTGCTGCGGCGGCCATCTTTACTGCCACACACAGAGCGCTGCGGCGGCCATCTTTACTGCCACACACAGAGCGCTGCGGCGGCCATCTTTACTGCCACACACAGAGCGCTGCGGCGGCCATCTTTACTGCCACACACAGAGCGCTGCGGCGGCCATCTTTACTGCCACACACAGAGCGCTGCGGCGGCCATCTTTACTGAGCTCCAAGCCCTAACCCAACCCTTCCTTCCAGTTAAAGGGGAGTTTTTCTTCCCTCTGTCGCTACATGCATGCTCAGGATGACAGCATGTTGTGAAGCAAACAGACTTGAACTGAACAGTCATGGTTCACTTAAGACTTCTCTCAACCCTTCAGCTGAGATGAATCATCCATCTGAACATGATGGCGTCGTTCCCATCCTCTTCCTCAGCCGGTGTTTTCATCCTCAGACAGACGTCATCTCATCTCGGCCGTTTAACATCCTTCAGCTGCTGGGAACTCAATTCCCTCATGGATTCTCAATCCTATCACTTCAGCTATGCTATGCTTCTCTGAGTGCTTAAAGCAATTTTGCAAATGACTTCTTGCGGGTAATGCACTTAACACAGATGGACTCACTGGCAGCATTTGTCAATGCAGTCCGTTTTTCTGGGGCATGCTTTCTGTCATACGGTCCCTTCTGGAACCAGACGATTGGTTCGTTGATTTGTTTGATTAAGTTGTTGCTCTGAAGCCCTCAAAGCGTTGGTTCTGGTCTCTAAGGTCCAGAGAAACCCAGAGGAGGATATTTGCTGTGCCTAGCAGGCCGGATGAGATTCCAGCTGCTGTCTGTCTTCAGGAAACTTCAACATCTCAATGCAAAGAGAATCTGGAGGTTTAATGGAGCATCTCATGTAATCTGTTCACTCTGGGGACCAGAACACCTTCTGGATCATCTTGATCCTCATGACCCTGGTTTTCCTGCACTGGGACAACAGAGACCGGCACTGGGAGCTGTACTGGGTGAGAAACACATTACCAGGTGAAATCCTTCGTAATGAAACATGTCCTGTCTGGTTGGACAGCTTTAGATTCAGCAGAGGTGGATCCATGTTTTTGTGAATGATTTAGTTCTGCTTTGCTTTTCTCTACCTGCTTTATAGATCAACAACATCCAGAGATATTTCTCCTTCAGAGCACAAACACAGAGACAGTAACGCATCTCCGGCTCTGTGTCGTATTGACTGAAGTAATAATTCAGGCCTCCCCAGGAAACGAGCCTTTCATTCTGTCAGCCGCTGCGATATATACAGCATGCATACCTGGGAGCGCAGTGTTTGCTCTGCCCACATCACTGCAGCACAATTTATTCCTGCAAACCTATTACAACATGCAGGATATCATGTCTGCAAAGCACCAGCATCAAACAGGCCCATTCCTCTCAGAAGCAGTCGGCTTTAGCAGGAACGAAGTACAAACATATCCACTGTTTGTCAGGTTTTACTAATACTGAAGTGCAGAAAAATATGACAGATTTTCTGCCCTAAATTATTTCAAATGATGGAAACAAAGACGAAGACACTCAGTTCATGTTTTCTGTCAAACTCTCTCATCTTAATGTAGGAATTTCAACCAGTTTCTTCTCTTTTCTTTAAGGTCTTCTGACTCTCAGGTCTTCATTCATTAGGAAGACGAGCAGAGAGGCCGGGAATCGAACCTGAGACCTAAACACAGATTTATTTCTGCTCTTCTTTCTCTGACGGTCCCAGCACAACATTTCCATCAGCAAGAGGTGGGAACTTTGACTAGACTGTTACAGGACCTTGATTCTTCTCTTCCCTTCTTGTTCCTGGTGGGATGTTCCAGGAAAACAACCAGCAGGAATGTTGATCAGATGAACGGCCTCAGCTCTTTTCCAGGTATTTGTGACAATATTTGTGTTTCTCATGACCGTAGAAGAACCGTCTGTATCAAAACACACAGATAATCCACCTCCCAGCAGAGGAGGAGTCGTCACTCAGAGGTGACTTTCACCCCCTGCTGTGAACAGCAGCTCCAGGAAACCAGTAGGACCAGTTATGGGACCAGTGGAAGAACGGCAGAGGACAGAGCTGGTCTGTGGAAACCAGATCAACGACGCAGTAAGAAGGAAAACAGAAAATCAGTTCAGCCATCAGCAGAGCTCACACATATGATCACAGTTTGGGATGACCTGACCTCTCATGACCTTTCATGACCTTTCATGACCTCTCATGACCTTTCATGACCTTTCATGACCTAATATAAATGTTTGTGAACTGTGGGAGGAAACTGGACCCAAACAGAACTGCGGGTCGGTTCTCCACCATGCAGCTCATGAATCAGTTGATATTAAATCTCCCAGGTAGAGGAAGAGTTGAGCTGTGATCAACCTTCTGTTTTTCAGAAGTCTTTGCTGCATTACATGAGTCAATGTGATCCGACACAAAGGAGCCTCTTATCTGCCAGAGGTTTTATAATCACTAATTACAGAACAACCTGAGAAGATTTCATCCTCCTCCAGCTTTTCTTCTGCTTTTCGGTATCAATTATCCTAATTATGTTTCCAGGTATTGATTCAGAGCATCATCACTAGATTGGTCCAGCATGATAATTACAATTAATGACACTTTAATTAAAACTAATCACAGGTGTGGGAGGACATGCTTACAAGTTTACAGTTTTTATTTTATCAGTATAAATACTCCTAAAAAATATGATTTTTTTTCTCTTTTTCCCAGCATGCCTCTGACCCTGCTATTGATCTCTCTTTGCTTTTGTCTTTCAGGGAACCTGAAATCTGTATTTGTCAGTGTAAAAAATAGACGAGCATGCGGCGTCGATGTCCCTGCAAACCTACATATTTTATCATGTCATCATCATTTATTCATGCTGCGTATTGATCTGCTCTTTCTTCGTTCGCTTGCATCCTGCTGCACGCTCGTCACACCTGCAAACAGCTTTAATAATTACAGCATATTTACAGCTGATGTACAGTGAAGCAGTGGAAGGTGCAGCAAAATTGTGACAGATTATACTCATATTTTAGATATAATGAGAGCTAAACCATTTTTATTAAGTTAGAGGAGATATTAATGTGTAAAAATCCTGTTAAAACTAAAAAACTGAGGTTATAATCATCATTTAAAACTTTTTCCATCTTTAATGTGATATTTATCCTGTAAAATGTGAAAAATAAATCTCTCTAATAGCCTGATTGCAGAAGTGTTCACAGCCTCAGTCAGGTATTAGCTTAGCAGTGTGAACACCGACGCCATCCGGTTGTAGAAATGGTTTTTATCTCATTACAGCTGAAAAGGCTGAAAATCACTTTAACAGTTATTCTGGTCTCTGCTGTTAATTCAGATTTTAGCAAAGGTTAAACCAACGAGGCCGTCACAGTGTCAGAGACACGGAGCTCTACTGCCACCTGCTGGTTATTAGCAAGCCTGCAACAAACCACAGGCTGCAGGTGGTGAGCAGAAATCCTGCAGAGTTTTGGTTTGATGCTGGTGACTGATATTCAGCTGAATACATTAAGCATATCTCAGTATTTTTATGCTCTGCGTTTGATTTTATGTAAACTTGTTTTGCCTCCAGTTCAGCATCCAGAGATGCTGAACTGGAGGCTGCAACCAGGCTGCAACCAGGCTGCAACTAGGTTGTAACCAGGCTACAACCAGGTTACAACCAGGCTGCAACTAGGTTGCAACCAGGCTACAACCAGGTTACAACCAGGCTACAACCAGGCTGCAACCAGGTTACAACCAGGCTGCAACCAGGCTGCAACCAGGTTACAACCAGGTTACAACCAGGTTACAACCAGGCTACAACCAGGTTACAACCAGGCTACAACCAGGTTACAACCAGGCTACAACCAGGTTACAACCAGGTTACAACCAGGTTACAACCAGGCTGCAACCAGGCTGCAACCAGGTTACAACCAGGTTACAACCAGGTCACAACCAGGCTACAACCAGGTTACAACCAGGTTACAACCAGGTTACAACCAGGTCACAACCAGGTCACAACCAGGTTACAACCAGGCTACAACCAGGTTACAACCAGGTCACAACCAGGCTACAACCAGGTTACAACCAGGTTACAACCAGGCTACAACCAGGTTACAACCAGGTCACAACCAGGCTACAACCAGGTTACAACCAGGCTACAACCAGGTTACAACCAGGTTACAACCAGGCTGCAACCAGGCTGCAACTAGGTTGCAACCAGGCTACAACCAGGTTACAACCAGGCAACAACCAGGTTACAACCAGGTTACAACCAGGCTGCAACCAGGCTGCAACTAGGTTGCAACCAGGCTACAACCAGGTTACAACCAGGCTACAACCAGGTTACAACCAGGTTACAACCAGGCTGCAACCAGGCTGCAACTAGGTTGCAACCAGGCTACAACCAGGTTACAACCAGGCAACAACCAGGTTACAACCAGGTTACAACCAGGCTGCAACCAGGCTACAACCAGGCTACAACCAGGTTACAACCAGGTTACAACCAGGCTACAACCAGGTTACAACCAGGCTACAACCAGGTTACAACCAGGCTGCAACCAGGTTACAACCAGGTTACAACCAGGCTACAACCAGGCTACAACCAGGCTACAACCAGGTTACAACCAGGTTACAACCAGGCTACAACCAGGTTACAACCAGGCTACAACCAGGTTACAACCAGGCTGCAACCAGGTTACAACCAGGTTACAACCAGGCTACAACCAGGTTACAACCAGGTTACAACCAGGTTACAACCAGGCTACAACCAGGCTACAACCAGGTTACAACCAGGCTACAACCAGGTTACAACCAGGCTACAACCAGGCTACAACCAGGCTACAACCAGGTTACAACCAGGCTACAACCAGGCTGCAACCAGGCTGCAACCAGGCAGGCCCACCTGGAACGATTTTCTCTTTTTGACCAGGAACGTCTCTAGATTTTCCAGACTTGAGCTTTGCTGCAGTCAACTTTCCTTTTGTCTCCTCAGACACACACGTGTCTCCCGCTTACTTTCCCACAGAGAGACGCGTGAAGCAGCATTAAGGTGTCAACATGAGAGCCGAGCCAGAAGCGCCGTGAAAACAAAACAGACCTTCACAGTTCTGGCACGTCCCTCCTGCACATTAGTATGCAGCTGCATCAGGACTCATTTGAAGTGATGTACTTTAATTTGCGATGAAGATGAAAGTGTGTTTTTGCCTCTGGTTAGAGTGCAGCATCAGCCAACAAGTGGGATTAGCCCCGTTACTCAAGGACACTTGAGGAGGAAGCCAAAGCTGATCTCCCTCTGCAGACTGCTCTGACTAGTGGATCATTAACTTCATATATAAGTTATTTAGCAGTTCGTCCATCTAACAGATCAACTCTAAACTCCAAACAGAAGAGCAGGTCACCATCAGGCAGGAACCAGAACAACAGAAGGTTCCAGAAAAGAAGGAGAATCAACTTTGCAAATATTGACTTTTCATGGAAATTTTATAATTTTACAAAAAAAAAAAAAAGCAAATATTTTCTGATTTTACAAAGGAATCATGTAAACATGTTAAAACCAGAATAAACAGCTAAATGTGGCCCAGGCCTCCCTCACATTTCTATTTATGTTCAGTTTTTGATTCTCTCTGAAAAATAAATATAAACCAAATGATCAAACTTCTTCTGTTTCCACACAGACTGATGTAAAAAGATAAACCAGGGTTGGTTTTCTCTTGGCTCATTATTATCACTCTACCCACATTTATGCCAGGAATACGTCTGCTGCAGGAAGAAATGCATAAAATTGTACATGTTACACAGATTTAAATACTTTACATTCATTAGATTGAACTAAAAATCCTTCTGATTCCACAGAGACTGAAAGGATCAGCATCGGTCTGGGTTCGGCCAGGCAGCTGATATGAAGCATGGAGGACATCTGGTGATCACTGCAGTGTTGCTATACCTGCTGTAGACACTAGGTGTCCTCATTTCCCCAGATGCTCGATGATGATGACGAACCTTCATCTGTTCTGGTTAAAACCTGAAGATCAGCGTCATCAGAACAGGACAGATGCTAACATGAAGCAGGAAAGTGAAACAATGAAACGTTTCAACTTTGTTGACTTTGTTATCAGAACAGGAACGCTAAATTTATTTCAGATAACCAGACATCCTGGTTCTGTCTGCTGGTTCGATTCCTTTATGTTTATCTAATTGAACTGAGAGGTTCAACATTTAAAATCACATCTGAGCTCCAGTTTTGTGCAGCAAAGTATAAAACAAGTATCAATGCACAGCTGATTTTCATATCTATCTTTAGCATCACAGGATTTCAGGTTTTATTATCTCCAGTAAAGCCTGAATCCTGTGACGTCCACCAGCTGCACTGAACATGCTCAGGTCTGAAATATTGTTGCAACTTTGCCCAGAATGATGGTCATCAAGAAGCATGGCAGCATGCAAACTGACTGAACACATTTTTCATTTTAGCTTTATGCACTTCAGGCTTGGTAAATCAAATCAGACCAGATCATTTTAATTATGCCATAATTCATGCAACCTGAGTGTTGTTTTCTCTTATCAGTGATGCATAAAGCAGTCAGATTAAATGTTACCTCTGCATACAAATCTCATATTGATCAAATGAATGAAATGAGAAAGAAATGAGAAAGAAACAGGAACAATTCCAGGAATTATAATCCTTCCTGCTCTCTGCAGTCCGGACAAACAGGAATACGAAAAGGATTTATGCACTTAGAAATAGAGTGAAAGAATTGTACTTATTTTAAAATGAATTTATTTAAAATGTATATTGATATATCATATATAGCCTGGTTGCAACATGGTTATGGCATATTTAAAGAGACATTTAATGGTTCATTTATTTCAAAATGTAACATTTAATTTTGTCCATATTGGCCTTCCGTACACCTGACGGGTCACATCGCTGTGATTTGAAAATCCTTTCCTGACCCAAACTTTGACGCTCCTCTGCAGTCCAGCTTTGGTTCTGTCAGCAAACCAAACAGATGAGATGAAAAACTAAATCAATGCAGAACAATCATCCTTTCCTCATGTTTTTACCGACGTCTCTTAGAAACTTTTAAACTAACTTCCTGTTTCCTGTTTGAAATTTCACCGCTTCCTTTGTGAAAGCTCATCAGCTGCAGTCTGATGTGTTTCAGCACATCGAGGTGGAAATCCGTCCTGCTGTAGTTTGAATTCAGAGAATCTGGAAAACAAAAGTTCATTTCTTCTAGAAAAGAGAAAAAATTACTATGTGGTCACTGTGAGTCACTAAGTTCATTATTAACTATTTTTTTGTGTCAGTTTGAATCAACTGGGACATTTTAAAGTTTTTGAAATTCAGTCATTTCTCCAGCTTTTACCATCTTTTCTGTGAAACACGAAGTTCTGGATCAACAGAAATCAGACCAGATCATATCAATGATAGAAATTCAGATTCTGAATTTCAGAAACTCAGATTCTGAATTTCAGAAACTCAGATTCTGAATTTCAGAAACTCAGATTCTGAATTTCAGAAACTCAGAATCAGTCTTGACTGGGTTCTGTTGATCTCTGGATATGAACTGGATCATCTGCAGATGAATAAAGTGAAACTTGTGTTTCTATCCAGGATTAAAAGTAAAAGACAAACAGAGTGAAGTGACTTTTTAATGTTTTTATTCACTGACTAAAAGAAGAGAAGCATTCATTCAGCATCATTTCCAATCAACAGTCAGCAGGCTGACCCTCCATTCTGCTCCGTCCCGGTCAGTTCAGAGGTCCTGCTGCCCCTCGTCTCCCAGCCTCCTGCAAGGAGAGACGACCCCTGACCCCCAGCTGGATCCTCTCAGGTCAGATTCATTCGTTGGAGCTCAAAGTTTGATCTGTGCAGATTTCAGCCTGGTAGCCTGGAGGTCAAGGGTCAGGGGGTCTGCGTCTCTGCTTGGAGGAGGAAGGAGAAACCCAGCGCTTACATCAGCAAACAGTCACACAGGAAGTTACACTCAGAGTAAAACCATTTCTGCAAAAATAAAAGCCAAAACAACAACAACATGGGGTCTGATGTACAAAGTCTGCGTGGTTTTAGAATCAACTTCATGTTCAGAATCTGAACCCGGACAAGAGTTGCATAAGAGGAAACACCACGATGAGTCGCTGATACCGTTACAAATATGCACTGAGTGACTTCATATATATTCATCTCTTTATATAGTTTCTATTTCTTCCTCTATGGTTTTCTAAAGGCGCAGCCTGGCGCCGTCAGCACTGCCCCTTGTGGCCGCTTGTAAAACTGCTGTTATTGCAAACTGTCCTGATCTGAAACAAATGCACAACATTCGTACCACGATAGAACCGGGGGCCGTCTAGCCGGTCTCATGGAGACCAAGAGCGACCCGCTGCCGCCACCGCCGGGTTGGCTGGTCACACTTCAAAACATCTTCAGACAAAAATGATTACAAGATCTCAGAAATCATCATCATAAGGCCAAGTATTGTCATTGCACGTTCTCTTAGTTCACATCTAGACTGCTGCTCTGTGACGGCGAGAGAATGGAAAGCAAATATAAAAACAGAAAAATAAAGTTTAGATTAAATGCATTCCTCTTGCATAGTTGTGATGCTGGACTGGGCAGCAGGCCGGCCCGGCCGCCTGATCGGACGTTTGGCTCTCCAGTCCATCAGGACTTGGTTCAGCAGCCAGAAGCAGATCTGACCTCTGACCTCCTTTAACGTCCAGAGGAGTTTCACCAGAACCGCTGGTGGGTTAATGTGCCAGAGCATCGGGTCGCATGAGGAGCTCCTCTGCTGCACATCCAGTGTTTTCTCACATTTACATTCCTGCATGAGTCCAGCTCTCTGCACGCTCCTTCTGATCGGAGCTTCTGGTAGGAGGAGCCGGTTCAGCTTCAAGCTAAAGGAATCTGAGATAAGAGACGGGAAACTTAAAAAGCTGGAGTCCCTGCAGATCCGACCGTCTGCTACTTTGGTTCTGAGCTGAGCGGGTCCAGCAGAGGGACACAGCGAGTTAGAGGCCAGCTCTCTGATTGGACAACGCCACACCCGCCTGACATCTGCTCCATGTAACACAGGACACAGAGTCAACTGTAACCGTGGTAACGATCGCCTAATAACTCCTGGATCAGTTCAACATGTCAGAACGATAACCCCCCAGTGTGGATGGAAACGTGAAATCAGCTGATCTAACGGAGGAACAGCGCCACCTGCTGCACAAACACACAACTGAGGGTAAAAAATATAGAGAGCTTCATCTGTCTATAGATATTATTTTCTATGCACACTGATGGAAGGATCCCCCCATCCTTCATGTGGAATGTTCTTTCCTAGCAGCTAAATCAGTTTACAGCTTCATGGAGCCAGAACCTGCGACCCCATGACCCCTGACCCCTACGGTTCACACTGCCTCGCTCCTCACAGAGAAACAGGAAGAAGACGGTGAGCCCAGAACACCTGATGACACGGACCCTGAGAGCCTTGGCCACGCCTCCACTTCCTGCTCCACATTGGTTCGTTTCCCTGTGAGGTCCAGAACCGACCCGTTCCAGAGAGCAGGAGGAGGAAACCGCCACCAGGGGGCGACACTGAGGCGAGATTGAAGGTTGTTCCTCAGGACGCGTCAGCAGAACAGAACCGGGACCAGAATGATTCACACAGACGAGCAGCAGGCCTGAGATAGTTTCTGTTTCGCGCCCTGAGAACCAACCGTTCCTGTTGCCATGGCAACGCTTCCCACCTTCATCGCACACACAGGTCTTCTCTCAGCCACACTCTCTCCCACTGGATGCACCGGAAAACTGCACAAAGTGATTAAAACTAACTTTACAGGCACACAGCAGTTTGGATCGGAGCGGACCGACCAGAACCAGAACCGCCGAACCCAAACCCAAAGGACCAAGCTGTGAGCCATGTGGGACTCCACAAGCTGTCTCCTTTCAGAATACTTTGTGCTGCAGCATGTTGGACCCAGAACCGGTCGGACCGGGCCGAGTCGGGCTGTCGGCGCTGATCTGCTCTCACAGAACAACAGGAACTGATTTCACTCAGTCTGACTTCCTGTCTGAGCCGACCGCAGCAGGAAGCGAAGGTGAAGCTGCAAAAATCAGCTTCTTACAAAACGGAGAGGAAAAGACGCTGACCTCTGACCTTTCACCCAGCTGATACCAGAGCACCATGGCAACCAGCCGTCAGTGTGCAGCACTCTGTTCAGCCTAGGTACCAGACCAAGCTGGAAACCATGGCAACCACGACCCGGTTGCTCCTGGTGCCGGGGCTTTTCTGCAGCCACTAAAGTTCTGGAAGTTCAGAACCAGATTTGGATCTCTGCAGTCTGAAGACATCTGGAGGAGAACGTCCCGCCGTCAGAGGGCCGAGTCTCTCCATCAACCTTAATCGTTGAAAACAAATGTATGATTAGGTTCTTTGGGCCTCAGACCGGACCGGACAGGACCGGCCCGGAGAGTCCGATCAGATGGCCAGACGCACGACAACATCTAAACTAGTACACCGGAGAATGTGGAGCCGTTTCCAAGGCAACTGTGACATAAGAGGAAAATAAAAGTGATTGTTTTGCACATCCCACTCATCAGCAGGCTGACCCGAACCCGACCCGACCCAAACCCTGAGGAGGCGCAACCAGAACCATCAATGTGCTGCAGATTCCAGAAAAAAAAAAAAAAAATCAAGGAAGGAATCTGTGATGGATGAAGCTCGGCCCAGTTTACATTCAGCGTTCCAGCTCTTCAGAACCGGGCCTGCAGAACACAGCCGCTGCTCCGGCCCGGTCCAAACGGTTTTACACGCCAGGAACCTGGCTCATCAAGAAGGAAGCGAGAACTTGAGTCAGCCGGCTGTGAAAGTTAAAATCAGAACCTCAGATGGTTCTGATCAGCTGGAGGCTCGCCAGGAAGTAACTAAACTCTCTGTAACACTGCCTGACACGCCCTAAGAAATGACCTCTGACCTTAAAAATAACACATTCAATAACCAGTCACATCATAAAACGTAACACCCCTCCACCCCCCACCTGAAACAAAAAGCAGCTGCAGCACTCAGCCTGGCCTCCATCACCAACCTGCTGCGTCTGAGCAGGATTACAACGCATCTGTGTTCAAACACATGGGGGGGGGTGAAAGGTCACCACGAAGTAAACAAACAGAGAACACACGGGGGGGGGGCAGAAAACTAACGGGGATCAGAGTTACATCACACAGAGGCTCCGCAGGGTGTTAGGGTGATGAATAAGAAGTGATCCCACTGTGGGCCAGACCAGATGAGCCGAACACAGATCAGATCAGATCAGATCAGATCAGACCGGATCAACTGAGCACAGATCAGACTAGACCAGACCGGATCAGCCGAACACAGATCAGATCAGATCAGACTAGACCAGATGAGCCCAGACTTGACAAAGTCATTTCAGCTGACTAGTTAAAAATCTGGTTTTATGAAGGAATTTTTTCCGATTTCTAAATTAAAAACAAAAAAGAAAAAAAAGACTGAAGCAAATTTAATGATCAGAAATAAAAACTAAAATAAAAGCCGATCCTGTGAGTGTGAGCTCTGCATGGTTTACTCAGGTCTGCCGTGTTTCCAGCTGGTCTGGTCCGTCCGGCGCCGCTACACGCCTGCGCTGAAGGCGCACAGGTCGCGGTGGAAGTGTTGGGTGGGTTCGGACAGAACCGCAGTGGAGTCCATGCAGGGTTGCCAGTCGCGGCCGAGGCTCTGAGAAACCTGCTTCATCAGGTAGAGGACCGGGTCGCCCTGCACGTAGATGGACTGTTCCGGGTCGAAGCCCAGGCTCTCCTCAGAGACGGTGAGGACGCGCAGGCTGGAGCCGCGCAGGCGGGAGATGGCCACCAGGTTATGGGACCACATGATGTAACCTAGGAGACGGAGGGGGGCGGTCAGGACGCTGGAGGACTAACACGGACCAGAACCACCAGGAACCGGGTTCTACACGGTTTCATGTCTGAATTTAAAATCTCTGCTCCGTTTTTCAACCTAAACACAAACATTCACTTTTTAAAGATTATTTTGATTAAGTACCAATTTTTATTAATCATCAGTTAATCCAAGTAATAAACCTCAAAACTGAATGTTTCATAAAATATCAGTGAGGTTTTAGTTTCCAATACCAACAATAACCTTAAAACAGTACAAATATTTAGAACAACTCCCTGGTAAAGATTGAAGCAGAGGTCGAGGAACCTGCCGACGGTCCCTGAACTCACCATGGACCACCAGGACGGCCAGCTTTTTGCAGCGCCACGCCAGCAGCACCAGCGGGTCCTCGTTGCAGTTGACGCCGAGGTCGGGGAGGTCGGGCGCGTCCCTCAGCAGCAGGAAGTCGGTCAGGGTTTTATTGTACTGCTGGGAGATGAGCTCCAGGGCGCCGTCCGTCACCAGCGTGGTGCAGCTGTCCAGGTGGAGGCGCTCCAGAGGAAGGCTGGGCTTCAGGACGCAGAGCAGGTCCGAGCTGTCCACCTCCAGAGCCATCACGTAAACGCGCAGGTTGGCGCTGACCCGGACCTGCAGCGTCAGGGAGCCTCCGTCAGAACCGGCCGGGGTCAACAGCAACAGCTGCTGCAGCGGCGACTTACCAGCGCCTTCCAGTCGTCCTCTGTGGCCGTGCCCTTCAGCGGTTTGAACTCCAGGGCGGCGCCGTTGAGCAGCAGCGACAGGCGGTGGAGGGGAGCTCGTCGTGGCGATGCCAGCAGACCACAGAGCTCCGACGTGAAGTCGCAGAAATCCAGAGCCAGAGAGCGAAGGTTGGAGAGCCGGTCCAGCTCTGAGAGGGAGACCAGAGACCTCATCTGTTCACCTGCGGAGAACAGGTGAGACGGTCAGCTCGCCACTCCAACCCGCTCCAGCTCTGTAGCCATCAGAACCGGGCAGATACTGACCCAGCTGGTGGTCCAGTAAGCTGAGGTGCTGCAGCGTTTCGGCGGCAGGGTTGGAGAGGCAGGAGAGAGAGCAGGGCGTCACCACGCCCAGCATGAAGCTGCACGACAGCCAGCGCAGCTGGCGGCTGTTGGACAGCAGCTCCATGAACAGCTGCTGGACCCTGCAGTCAGAGGTCACAGGTCACTTCAAACCATTACTTCACTAATCAATTATTCTGACGATTAATCGATTTCAAAACCCACCAGATTAAAAACAACAATTTCTTTCATTTTAAATGCTAAGTGTAGAGTTTTTGTACCGTTATGGTTTAGTTGCGGCTCTCTGTGTGTTATTCTTTCAATAAATGGCCTATTTCAAGTCTGTATGCTCTATCTATTAATCAATCAACTAATCACAGCACTGATCTACTTCTTTCACTTCTGATATTGATACATATATCTGAGCTTAAATATCGGCTGATCAGTCACAGAAAAACAACTCAATTTACTGAAATATAGTAAATATTGTTCTAGTGCCGGCCAAAGAGTCCAGCCGAGTCCTTACAGCACCGCTCCCAAGGGTCAGACCGGCTCCAGACGGAGCAACGGCATCAGCAGGGACCCAATTTCATTTTTTGTCATGGGGCCCAAACTTCCTGCCGCCCCCGCCACCAGGCGTGAAGCGTTTCTGGGGAAACCCTGAACTGTCCATCAGAAGCTCAGTCTAATCACAATAAAAATCAAGCTGCTGCAGGGGCCTAGTCAAAGCAGGACATGACTGAATCCTCGAGGAGAGGACCGGAGCTCCTCCACAACCACGGGAGACAAACCCTGCTGCCAGCTGACCCAGGGGGTGTACTTAGTTACATACTGGCGGCTGCTCTGCTCTTACTCGTTGATCTTCTTGTCCCCCTGCTGGACCTGCTGCAGGCTGGACGTGTCCAGCTGTCCGTCCTGCTGCAGGATGAAGGTGTCTCCGTACAGACTCAGCTTCTGCAGGTTTCTGCAGAGAACAAGACAAAATCGAGTCGTCATGTTGGTGGGAAACAGGTGGAGGATCGGTTTACCGGCTGGTTTACCGATCGGCTTACCGGCTGGTTTACCGATCGGCTTACCGGCTGGTTTACCGATCGGCTTACCGGCTGGATTACCGATCGGCTTACCGGCTGGTTTACCGGCTGGTTTACCGATCGGTTTACCGGCTGGTTTACCGATCGGCTTACCGGCTGGTTTACCGATCGGCTTACCGGCTGGTTTACCGATCGGCTTACCGGCTGGTTTACCGATCGGCTTACCGGCTGGTTTACCGATCGGCTTACCGGCTGGTTTACCGATCGGCTTACCGGCTGGTTTACCGGCTGGTTTACCGATCAGTTTACCGGCTGGTTTACCGATCGGCTTACCGGCTGGTTTACCGATCGGCTTACCGGCTGGTTTACCGATCGGCTTACCGGCTGGTTTACCGGCTGGATTACCGATCAGTTTACCGGCTGGTTTACCGATCGGTTTACCGGCTGGATTACCGATCGGTTTACCGGCTGGATTACCGATCGGTATACCGGCTGGATTACCGATCGGCTTACCGGCTGGTTTACCGATCGGCTTACCGGCTGGTTTACCGATCGGCTTACCGGCTGGTTTACCGATCGGCTTACCGGCTGGATTACCATCCCCAGATCAGATCAGAGATCAAGTAAGAATCTGTTTTACTCTCAGCTTCAAAACTAAGAAGTCCCACAGTTTCTGGTCCATAAATGCATCAGGCAACGATTCATTCATTCATTCACTGGTGGATTCAAAACTAAAATGTTCATTAAAAAACATTTTTTCTTTTAAACCATTTTAATTCAGAGAATAAGAAATAAAAAACAATTAGTCCAAATCAAACTTTGGAGGTCAAAGGTCAAATAAGACAACTGATGCCTCTTTTGATCCTACCTGTCAGATAGCCATGTTTGATCATCAAATACTTTAACTAGGCCATCTTACTGTAGAGGAATATCATCCAGGGATTGGTTAAGTTTAAAGGTTTTAAAATGCAGATAATCGATAAACAGAAGTTGCTAAACAACAAAACAAAAGCAGAACAACAGAACAGATGTTGGCATGGCCTAGACAAAGTAAGCAGGTCTGAATAGGGGCCTTGCTTTTGCCAGAAAGTCCTGCGGAGCCTGAAAGAGAACGTAGTAGAGGATGATGATATGAAAAGGAAAGTTTCTGCAGATTGTTCATCCAGATTATCTCTGTAATCTGTTCAGGTGGGCTCTAACCCACAGCAGCTCATCAGGACCAACATGTCTCTACGTCAAGAGTCAATGAGAGTGAGTGTGTGTGTGTGTGTGTGTGTGTGTGTGTGTGTGTGTGTGTGTGTGTGTGTGTGTGCTGATATCAGCAGGTCAGAGGCAACAAAGGTACAATGCAGCTCTGCATTGTACCTGCTGGTTCTGACACACACACACACACACACACACACACACACACACACACACACACACACACACACACACACACACACACACACACCCAGCAGAGGCAGGACTGCTGATGAGATCAAAACGTCTGCAGATGAATGCTGTCAATGATACTGAAGTTGGTGTCTGATTCACAGCTTCATTAAAAGGATATTTCACTGATTTTAAATGAGCTGGTTGGTGATTAACTCTGATTAAAATCCTAGAGCTGGAAACTGGTTGTATTTATGAAGATTCCAGAAAACACATTAATAATATATAATAATAGTTGAATTAAGTAGAGAAATATTTCATCTTATTATGCTGATAATTAAATGTCACATCAACTGTAATCTAAAGGAACATTATAATTGACATTATTGTGGTTATTGTAATTTAAAACATGTCAGCAGGGAAAATATTGACATTCAGGACAGAAAATGTAATAAATAAAAATGTCACTTTCTCCAGTCCAAGCAAACATTTTAGACACCATACTCTTGGAAATAATTATAATCAGCTGAGTTATGTTCTCATAAACTATATTTTAAAGAATCTGCATCACTGTTAAATAATTCAGGTTTGTTTTTGACCTGCTGATTATGAAAACAAACATATGAAAGATTACCAAAATGTGCTTCCAGCTCCTTGATAGAGTGACTATTTTCACAATCAACAGAAAATAAAAGATTTAACACCTGGTCCCAATTTAAGGCCTTTAAACTCAGAAAGCTACATCCAGCTTGGTGAAGCTTTAATAAAATGACATTAGAAGTGTTTTTGTTAGATTAATATGCATATTTAGAACTGTATCAAACTTTCTAGCCCACGTTCAATTTAAACAGCTGATCTAAAATAGATAGCTTACTCCCTAAAAACTGTGAAATAGCCCTTTACCTCCGCTACGAATCGGAAGCCAACTTCACTGTCCTCCGCACAGACATGACATGATTACGTAACTCCCTAAAGCCTGGGTTTGTTTACACTAAAAGCTCAAAATGCTCAGCAATGAACAAATGTCAGTTAGTTTTCAGGATGTAACACAAAGCAGCACACATCTCTCTGAAGCTGCGGTTTTATGTTACCTATTGTTGCGGATGCCGGTGAACACACACAACACCTGGTCCAAGTAGGTGGCCATGGCGTCCCTCCACCGCTGGTGCGCCTCCTGGCCGCCGGGAGGCTGCTCCATCCTGGCGGCCGTCGGGTCGTTGCTTAGCGGGCTGAGGTTCCCTTCCACCGGCGCCAGCTCCAGCTGCAGCTCCCGCACGAAGGAGCCGAACTTCCGCATGAGGAACTCCAGCTTGGCCGTCTCATCGGAGCCGGAGCCGTTACAGCCGTCGCCGCCTATCCGCAGTTTGAGCTCGGTCCACAGCGCGGGGTAGAACAGGCACTCCCTCCAGCGGGAACACACGGCCGAGGCCCGGAGCTTGTCCCGGTCGGACAGAAAGGAGAAGATGTGGACGATGAGCTCGCTGGGTAAAGCCATGGCTCCGACACCCCCGCACAGAGCCATGGCGGGCCGGCAGGGCAGCGAGCAGTTAGAAATGTTCAAACCGTTTCTGTTTGAAGCGATGCAGCCGCGCTGGACGTCGGCGACGCTTCTTCCTCTCCTTGAAAACAAATCGTTCTTTTTGCAGCTTCGCCTTCACTACTGGACCGAACCAGTCACTCAGGATGCGGGGGCCAAAACACGCCAAAACAAAAAGCCTCACAAAATCATTGCTTCAACGTTAACTCATACAGACTGTTTTCATTTATATTCTAAAACTATATCACAATGTTACCTAAAAATAAGCCTAAACTCTATTTTATGTTCCGCTGGTTTGGTGAATGGTTTAGTCCGGAGGCTCTCGTATTTTTGCCATATCTCTGTCATCCAGCAGAGGGCGGTATTTCTCTCCAACCATTAAAGAAAAAAGAGAAACTCGAGCCAACACGTGATCTTTATTTTGGTATTTGTTCCAGCGTGACACTCCCCTCTTACACACCCCGCTGCAAAAATCTGACGCAGGGCTTCATGTGGGGGGCAAACCAATGCAGCACCAGCGACAAAACATGATGTCACTCCCAAAAACATGGCTTCTGCTACTAAATAACGGCCGGTTAAAAATGGACCCAGCAAAAAGACAAGAATGTAAACTTATGAAGATTGAAATAAAAATCCTTTTAAAATATTAATCCTTTGTATTGTTTAGAATAAAATCCTTGATTTGTGTCTCAGAGGGGAAATACTAATATATCAGCAATAGAGTGGAAACACACAGATACACATTAAACATAAGCAATAATGATAAAATAAATGAAATACAGACTGTGCAGTTATAGAAAATAGACAAAAAGAAGAAAACTACACAGTTATGAATAATTATGACACAGATCTGATTGTTTTTGTTAAAATCCTGGAAAAGACAAAAACAATACCTTACAAAAAGTATTCACACTCAAACTTTATTAGAAATGGTCATAACTGTGAGATTAAATTGATAATCTAAAAAGTGCGGCATGCATTGTTTTCCAGCCCACCGTAGATAAAACTAAAGGGTCAACGCGGTTCTGGACTGAAGCTTTTTCCCTTCTTCTTTGCAAAACAGCAGAAGCTCAGTCAGATTAAACAGAGAGCGTCTGTAAATATCATTTTTCAAGCCTTTATGGTCAAATAAATGAAAAGTCTAGACTTTGATTAGGCCGTCTGTTTGTTTTATCTGTGGCTGGATGTTCAGATGCTGTTTTAGTCATGGGTTATTGAATGGTTGTTGGGGCGCAGTTGTGATTTTTCGAGCAGCAGGTGGCGCCAGAGGGCTTCAGTTGTTAAACAAAGACTTTTTCTGTCGTTTTAGTGGCGAGAACGTTATCACGCCAAGTGCACAGCAGGGGGCGACAGAGAGCAACACAACCAAAGATCCAGGTGTAAAAACCTGTGTAAAAATATAATGTAATACGTTACACATGTAAAAACACGTGGGCATCAAACTGCAGGGCAGAAAACAATATTTGGGTAATAATTTCTCACACTTTTAGCAATCTTTTTAATTTAGAAAAATCATAAATAGACAACAATTTTGGAAGTATTATTAGCACATTTTAACTGAAACCAGGTAAAAATAATAGTAATTCAGTAAATCTGATAAAGCTTACAGCTCCAGGGTTGAATGGACGCCCTTCACTGTGAAAAACATATTCACCTGCTTACACATTTCTTCTGTTTTTGCTTTTTTATTTCCTTTAAATGATTCAAATGATACTGATTTTAATACATGACAGAATCTGACAAACATACAGAAATCAGTTTTTAATGGTTTCATTAATTGAGGTAAAAATCTTTCCAAACTCACCTGGAAACACATAGAAATATCAGTGAGGTCATTTATTATTACCAGATTGTTTTAAATGGTATTTTCCCTTTTTATAAATAAAATCATAAATTGCAAACTGTTTTTGATATTGATCTTTGTCTGATACATTAGTAACATTTTATTTCATTTTATTGATGCTGCGCTCCCTGTGAACCTGCTGGCCTCGTGGCGGAGCGGGCCGGGCGGGAACTGTCTGCCAGCATCACACTTTTACTCCCACCATGTTCCCTGATTTGTCTCACTGACCTATTGACCCCTTGTGTCACTCACAAACAGTTGGTGAATTATAATTATGACAAGCAAGACAGAGAAGCAAGGGTTTATGAAAATTATGTTCAGTTTTTATAAACGTCTTATTTTTGTTAAAATGTGGCTTATTTGTCAAAGCTAAATGATCATTTTAAAATTTCCATTCAGGAATTTTGTTCAAACATGTAAAGCTGCTTTAGGTGCTTGTAAACAGAGCTGGATCCATGGCATCATCTGAAAGTTAAAAAATAAATATTGTGTGAAGTAAAATCATAGAAAGCAATTTAAGAAAAACAAACAACAAAAAACAATTTCTAATAATTTCTAATAATGAAATAAAAACTGTATTTTCCAGTTTGGTGTCTTATTTTATGAGCCTTTATTTTACTTTTGGACATTTTCAGTTCACTTGTCTCTGATCTGGTTCCATATTTTCTTCAGATTAATGTGTCCAGAGTTTTATAACTAACTTTATTAGTTCTACCTCTTGGAGCGTTTTGACCCAAAGCAGACTTCAGTGTTTCGTTTTGATGTTGATGTCGAACATTTGGAATAACAGTTATGTGTTTAAATATATTTATCAATCAAATCAAAGCAGGTTTTACCTGCATAAAAGCAAAATTACATCAATATGAAAAGATGTTCAATATTATTAAATTCCCTGATGCACTGACAGCCATTTATTAATATCTTAACAGTTTGTTATCAACATATCCTGCTGCTATGTGATCTTGATCTGAAAAGAAAAGAAAATGATTTTGATACTTTAAACAATCTGTGGCTTTAGAATAAAATGATTTTTTTAAAATAATTTGAATAATAAATTAAACTCAAATCAAATTGGACTGTAAGTTCAGTTTGTCTGACTGGACTGGTTGAACACACATTGCTCTTTACAATTTTTATTTTTATTTATTTATTCTTTTCTTTCTTTCTTTCTTTCTTTCTTTCTTTCTTTCTTTCTTTCTTTCTTTCTTTTTGTAAAGTGTCTTTAGACGGCCTTGTTGTTAAATGGCACTTTAGAAATAAACTGAATAAATGTAAAGACAAATTGTGTCTCAGATGTGCAAACAGGGTCAGAAATGAACAAAAAAACAACACATCATAGTTTTTTATTTAATTGAACTGAAATCATATGAAGCCCATTAAATTTAAATAAAAGCATCCCAGTGAAGCGGGGCTCCCCTCAGGCTGACAGCAGCTCTGGTTTAATGCATCTTCAGGAGTATCGACAGAAGGTCTGATGGGTCACAGAAGGTTACCGGTTCTTATCCATCACCCTTCATTAATAATTCACCCCCCCCCCCCAAGCTCCACATGTGAATGATGTAATAGTGTGTCTGCTGATGATTTGGTGCCGCTGCGCGCCATGTGCTCATCTCCCGGCTGCCAAATGAAGACAAGATAATCCTGGTTTGTGGACAAATAAAGAGTGAGTAAAATGTTACCGCATAGATTTAAATAAACGCTGGTGGGAAATAAAAGTGATGCTGAGCTTGATGCGGCTTGACGGAGAGGCAGGTGGAGTCGTGGCTGCTGGGAGGGAGGGCGGAGAGCAGAGCATCCTCCCCCGTTGTTCCTGCTGCTGGTGTGAGCCGTGCGTAAAGACGCGTACATAGACACGCTCCTTCAGCTCGAGTTGGACCGGACCACTGTTCCAGTGCGACACGGGATGTGGTTCGGACCAGCGAGTGGTGCGGCACCACGGGGGAAGGCATCTGAAGCAGCCTGTCTGAACACACCGCGGGGGTGAGGAGGAGGGGGAAGCAGCTCCAGCGGAGAGGCAGACAATGCGGCTGGTCGATGCGCTCATCGCTGCTCTCTGAGAAAATGGACACGGAATGCGTCGTGACTTGATTTGATTTCTTTCTTTCTTTTTTTATTTTGGGATTCGCGCTGAATATTTTTCCTGCACTCCCTGGTTACTAAGGAACCAAATCAAAGATGAAATTTCCAATAGAAAACCCGACGAAACAAGTAAACTGGGACCCAGAGCAAGGTTGGTGAATCCATCATTTCCTCTTAAATCCTGAGTTTGCTGCCAATTCCAGAATGTGTTGATATGAAAGGCTCGTCTCAGCAGCAGCAGCAGCAGCAGCAGCTACCTGCAGCACATCCGCATTACATTCTTCACACGCTTGAACAGTTCTGCTCTGTTTCCTGTTGCTGATTTGTCTTTTATTTGCACTGACAGTCTGAATCATGCAAATGGGTGTAAACAGCAGAAAGGTGTTTGTGACAGCCAGATCTCCATCATTCCTGTTCTTAGTTGTGCAAAGCAGCATTGATGGGAAAGTCAGAACAGCAGAATGTCTGAGACACGAAGCTTTTCAAAACAAAAGCATGAAGAGCTACTTTCCAAATTCATCCAAAAGACATTTCATTTCATTTTTAGAGATACATAAATAATATTCATTGAACATATCTACATTTCAGTTAAGCATATTGGTTCCATTCCAGTTCAGTTCAGCTTATTTATATTGTGTTAATTATCTACTGATGTCTTAAGGCACATTAAAAGACAAACAGGTCCGATTCATTTCAACTGAAATTCACCATCAATCCAGTTCAAACCAGTTTCATAAAAACTGGATTCAGTGACAAACTGTCAAATCAGACGTAAGGCACTCTGATCCAGTTTATGATAATTTAGTTTTATGTTCTTTTAGCCCCAGCAAAAAGCATAAAGTTATTTAAGTTAATAACTTTTCAGTAACTTTTAATCACAAGCCAGAAACCAAGCAGAACCAAATGATCCGAAGAAATATTTCAAATGAAATGATTTTTACTCATGTCATTCATTTTAGTGACAAACGTATAATTTCTACAGAATTAGTCCAAATATATGTAGATGAAATGTTAATATCTGTCCTCTCTACAGAGATTTTAATCGATAAAATCTCTGAAACAAGTTGCACAAATTATATTCATATAAATGTTCATCTATATGTAAAGATTATACCAATTTAGCAGATAAAATAAATATAACTAAATCATTTAAACCAGTTTTAAAAATGTGCATATCAGCTCAATATGACATTTTAATTAATTACTAAGGTACTCGTTTATTTGTGAGTCTGAAGTAGTAATAAAGTTTTAAATCTCTTCAAAGCAAACGGTGTGAAAACTGCCAGATCTGCAGCTCAGAGGAAAAAACGGCCAAACAAACGATCAGCTTCCTCTCTCACCTCTTGTGATGTCATCGACTGGACTAAACATTTGATGACTCAAAACAGAATCAGCTTTTTAATTTCTTCAGTTTGTCTTATAAAAACTTTACATCATGTGAAACCTGACAGTAAAATTATTTCTTCTAAATAAAATAGATAATTACATATGAATGTAAATACATGTAGATAGTGTCCCTTTTATCCTTACTTCATTCCTGTAAAGATTTTATATTTTTATAACTTATATATGTTTTAACCAGATTCCTTGTTAGTGCATTTTAAATATTTGACAGCATGACTTTTATTTTGAAAAACTGCTTTTACCGGAAGATGTAGGCGTTCAATAGCAGCTTGATGGCGGATTTTATGAGTTAAGCAGCTTGCTGCCATCAGGAATCACAGAACCAACAGAGAACCTTCAGAGAACCAACAGAGAACCAACACAGAACCAACAGAGAACCAACAGAGAACCAACACAGAACCAACACAGAACCAACAGAGAACCAACACAGAACCAACACAGAACCAACAGAGAACCAACAGAGAACCAACACAGAACCAACACAGAACCAACAGAGAACCAACACAGAACCAACACAGAACCAACAGAGAACCAACACAGAACCAACACAGAACCAACAGAGAACCAACACAGAACCAACACAGAACCAACAGAGAACCAACACAGAACCAACAGAGAACCAACAGAGAACCAACACAGAACCAACACAGAACCAACAGAGAACCAACACAGAACCAACACAGAACCAACAGAGAACCAACACAGAACCAACACAGAACCAACAGAGAACCAACACAGAACCAACACAGAACCAACACAGAACCAACAGAGAACCAACACAGAACCAACACAGAACCAACAGAGAACCAACACAGAACCAACAGAGAACCAACACAGAACCAACACAGAACCAACAGAGAACCAACACAGAACCAACACAGAACCAACAGAGAACCAACACAGAACCAACACAGAACCAACACAGAACCAACAGAGAACCAACACAGAACCAACACAGAACCAACAGAGAACCAACAGAGAACCAACACAGAACCAACACAGAACCAACAGAGAACCAACACAGAACCAACACAGAACCAACAGAGAACCAACACAGAACCAACACAGAACCAACACAGAACCAACAGAGAACCAACACAGAACCAACACAGAACCAACAGAGAACCAACACAGAACCAACACAGAACCAACAGAGAACCAACAGTGAACCTTCAGAGAACCAACAGAGAACCAACAGAGAACCAACACAGAACCAACACAGAACCAACACAGAACCAACACAGAACCAACAGTGAACCTTCAGAGAACCAACAGAGAACCAACAGAGAACCAACACAGAACCAACACAGAACCAACACAGAACCAACACAGAACCTTCAGAGAACCAACACAGAACCAACAGTGAACCAACACAGAACCAACACAGAACCAACAGAGAACCAACACAGAACCAACACAGAACCAACACAGAACCAACAGAGAACCAACACAGAACCAACACAGAACCAACAGAGAACCAACAGTGAACCAACAGAGAACCAACACAGAACCAACAGAGAACCAACAGTGAACCAACAGAGAACCAACACAGAACCAACAGAGAACCAACAGTGAACCAACAGAGAACCAACACAGAACCAACAGTGAACCAACAGAGAACCTTCAGAGAACCTTCAGAGAACCAACACAGAACCTTCAGAGAACCAACACAGAACCAACAGAGAACCTTCAGAGAACCTTCAGAGAACCTTCAGAGAACCAACAGTGAACCAACACAGAACCTTCAGAGAACCAACACAGAACCAACACAGAACCAACAGAGAATCAACACAGAACCTTCAGAGAACCAACACAGAACCAACAGAGAACCAACACAGAACCAACAGAGAACCTTCAGAGAACCTTCAGAGAACCAACAGAGAACCAACAGTGAACCAACACAGAACCTTCAGAGAACCAACACAGAACCAACACAGAACCAACAGAGAACCAACACAGAACCAACACAGAACCAACACAGAACCAACACAGAACCAACAGTATCCAACTCTTATTTCAAATCGTTTATTAAAACTGTTTAAAGAGTGAAACAGGAAAAGCAGAAACCTGCTGGAGTTTTACTTCAACCAGCTCCAACCCAGAGGTTCTGCAGGTCCCATCAGAACATCCGATGGGATCAGCTCCTCCACCATCAGCTCCTCCACCTCTTCCATTATGGATCATCATCTGTGTATTGTCCTTCCTCCTCTCTGGTCAGAGAAGCGCAGTGTGAGGCCAGAGGAGTGAAGGCATCTAATGGCATGAAACACTTTCCCCTCCCTGCTTATCTAATTTACAGGAATCAATGTGAAGCTGTTTCAGTAGCTCCAAATGATTTTACAGTAATGGCACCTTCACCACCAGGAAGCCAGACGGTGTTATGTTCGCTGCAGTTTGGTTTGGACTGCAAGTTGTAGTTTGGGTTCTTAGTTTACATTTATTTTTCTAAATGTCATAAAACATGGCTTCCTATGGTTTCCTGGTGAGCCGCAGTTTTTCACCTTCACTTTCTGACAGTTGATGTTCCTTGAAGACTGCCTCATCTAAGAGGTATTACATAAAAAACGAAGTAAATAAAACAACTTTTCCTGTTTTTTCATTGTTTATCACAGTTATCACCCACAGTGATATAAACGTTAGTTATCCACTTCCACTGATTACAGAACATTTACATTTACTGCTACATTTGGCCCTGAAGGTTTTAATCTCTCTGCAAATCAGTTTATTGGGAACATTTGGAACTGCTCAGCTGTTTGTGATGAACAGATTACCCATCAAGAGTTTAAATGTCTAAATAAAACTAATCTTACAAGAATTATTTCCAAATTCATCACTAAATCCTATTTTCAAGTCACTCATTGCATGAATTATCCTTGAAAGAAAAACACTTGAAACATTTTTAGTGTTGATAAAAATGTTTTATTGTAAGCCTTAATTAAGAAAAGAGATTGCTGCCTTACACAAAAAAATTACAAAAAGTCAACTACCTGAAAATATTCAGTTGGAAACATATTTCTTATGTTTAACATTGATGAGGCAGTAGCTACGCCCCCTGGTGGTGAACCAGGAAGCTGCGAGCCGCCAGGCTCCTGAGGTTGTCCAGAACTGATTGCATAAAACCTGCAGACTTGGTGGCTTCAGCCGAGGTTTCAGTTTCCACAGGAAGGCCGACGGCGCCGTGCTGCTCACCAACAGATCCAGACCCAGAAGAAAAGTCAGCTCCAGCGTGTTTACAAGGCATTTACACACAAACCCAAGGACGAGATGATCTGAGGGTGTTTTCCCCATGTTGATCAGGACTCTGCTGCTTTTTCCTGTGCAGCTTGTTGCAGCATTTGGTATATTTCTGCCCGTAAACGTAACTTTTAGTGAATAACTAAAACGATTCCTCCGTCAGAGATTGAGACTGTTCTTGGACGTTCTTGATTCCTGGTGGATGTTTGGCTTAGAGTTGCATTAAAGCAGAACCGTTCTTCCTCCAGTAAATCCATTTCTCATCCGACCCTCCAAGTGGAGATGAGAAGCGTCTCAGACAGCCGCCGCCCTGAGGCGCTCCAGCCGGAGAGGTGTGGGTGTTTGGGTGGAGGCCAGAGCTCTGAAGAGCTTCATAAGCCAACACATTTAAAAGTTTTCTAAATTTGGTTCCTTCATGCTGTGGCTTGTTGACCTGCAGCAACATCTTATGCATTTATTAATACCTAACCCAGCAGAGTGATGTTAGTGGGAACATTTCTTCATGAAATGTTTGGAAGATCTGCTGTCAGCTTAGTGAACCAGAGAGGCCTGTCTGCATGAAGGCAGTGCTGTGGTCTCATTCATTCATTCATTTCTGGGACTTTAATTAATTAATCGTATTTCAATTGAAAAACTTAAAGTTCATCTTTCCAGAATTTCAGGAAGTCCTGATCATTAATGGAGCTTCTCTAGAAATCTGGGCTGTGCTCACTGACATTAGCGTTAGCTGCTACAGGCTTAGCATGCTATGTCATGCTTGTTGATAGGCTAGCTGTTTTTAGCACAACTTCAATACATCAATAGTCTTTTCCATCGTCCAATCAGATCGCTTAGAGGAATTAACCCTCAGTGGACCAGAGAGGAGGCGCTGCAGTTCGTCGTTCCTGGATGTCGCTTGTGCATCAGAACAGACCAGAAACACGATGCAAATTGCAAACATGTTAAAATTTATTAATTATTTAATCAAAATGAACGTGTTAAAACCCAGCCGGCCCCACTTCAGTCAGAACCATTTCATTGCCATGAACGACTCGCCGCCATTTTTAGAACTTTTTCGTCATTCTGTGAAAACCAAACGGAGGACAGGAAGGAGGATCTGTTCTCTGTTGATGGACAAGCACAAAAATTGGTTGAGGTGCAAACAACAACTTTGGTTTTTATTTGCTTTCTACCTGTGATCCCCTGACACAGTGGCGCCCTGGGTGTGAGCCGTATTGCCCGTATCAATAACCCATAGCTGAGTGTAAATGATTGTTTTGCTCGGTTTAGTTCTGTTTCCATATTTTTCGATCAGAACGTTGTTTAATGCTTTCCAGCATGATTGAAGCAGAAGTTGATGTTGAAGTTAATCTGAAGGAGGGCGAGCGTAACGTGGATAATACTTATTTTTTCCTGATAGCATTCCTCTGCAAGAAGCCGTCTATTTTCCGCGAGTGAGCAGAGAAAAGCTTTATAGACCTTGTGAGTGGGGATAATAGAGATTTTAATGGCTGTAATGCTCTTATGTCTGTATGCAGTAATGTATCTCTAATTATTAAATCTGAACCGCAAACCATTAGAAATGGTTTAGTTAAACACATGTCATTGGTTTACATTTTTAATTCTACATGTCAACAAGCTGTTTACCACAAACCAAGATAGATGTGTCTGGGCTCTGGGATCGTTTCGGCAGACCAAAATGCCTTTGCATTCACTTTACAGGGAAGAAAAAATCTCCAGATTTCTTGTACTTTTCCTCCAGGCCATGGAAATGTTTTCATGTTCCGTCTGTCCAAATAAAACTTAACATTTCTTCTGGTCTTGTTTCCTAGTGGCGGTCCAGACCCACTTGGTGCCGCCCAAAAAGATGCAGCCAGGCATGGTGAAGTCCAGCCTGGTCCATGCCAGCGTGGCCACCATGCAGAACCCGATGGGCTACGACCCGCGGGCCAACGGCCACTGCGCCCTGCCGCGCCTCTCCATCTCCTCGCGCTCCGCCAGCATGGTGGCCAGCCTGGACGCCAGCACCGACGGCTCCATCGCGGCGCTGCAGTCCGTGATGAAGTGGAAGACGGTGATGGCGGTGTTCGTGGTGGTGGTCCTCTACCTGGTGGCTGGAGCTCTGGCCTTCAAGGCCCTGGAGCAGCCCTTTGAGAGCAACCAGAAGACCAGCATCACCCTGGAGAAGGCCTCCTTTCTGGAGAGGAACCCCTGTGTGACTCCCACCGAGCTGGACGCCATCATCAAGGTGGGTTTGGATCTTATCCATGTTGCATCTAGTCTCCAACAGATGGGCTTTCAAAACGCTTCAGGAGTTGGAGAGCAAGTCAAGTTCTTCAAGGACAGAATAACTTACTCAGTGAAGGATAACCCCTTGACCTTTAACCTAAGGGAAGGGAGAGTCATGGAACAGCAGGCAACAGAAACCAATGATTTTGTACCAATGAACATAACCTGTGTTTTATCAGTTTAATCTGAGGAATCTTGAGGTAAACCAGCATTCAGTTTCATTTGAACGGTAAAAGAGGGAAGTCAGAGAGACGATTGAGGCCCTAAAATAAAGTAGAGTTGGGTGTAAACTTCACTGTAACCAAATTTATATCGACTATGCAGCAGAAACTACCAAGAGGAAAGAGATGAACAAGAGGGGGCTGAGGACAGAACCTTGAGGATCGCCACTGTTAACTGTAAACTAAGACAAAATGTTTGTCACCATATCAGGCTGTGACAGAACAGGTGAAGGCAGGAAGTGTTGCAGAATAAAAGCCTAAAGAACGACAGGCTGCATGTTTATGTGCAGATCAGGGATGGAGGGAAAACTATGGAGACAAACGACAAAATACAGAGGAAATAAAAACTACAAAACTAGAACAGATGGAAATAACACGAGCAACAGCCACAAAAACACCAGAGATCAAGATGATAAAACTCTCCTAATTCACTTTTAATTTAATTTGTGATTAAAAACAAAATGTTTCACTATGAATCCATTAGCCTATTTTCACAGTCTAATATTGTGTTTCTACGCAGCATAGCTAAAATCAGCCTGGAGTTTATCTCACATGTGGAAGATCAGTGATGAGATTCGCTGTAAATTAGTCAGACGTTGTTTTGGAGGCTGAAATGTCAGAGGAGAAATCTGATCTGAAGTGTCTGTTCATGTTGACATTTGTCATAAAGGAAAATGCTGGACAGGTCAGGAGAAGAAGAGGTGATGTCTGCTGTCCTCTGTTGGCTTAACATCTATACATCTGCTATATGAGAGGCTAACTTCAGGTTTATTTAATCACTGTTTGGAGAATCTCAGATCTTAATTCCAAAATTTAAAGATCAATTCTACATTTTTGCAGCTTTCTGAACTTGAGTGTGATTTCTGAGGATGTTCTTGTCAACTTCAGAAAAGTCTCGCCTGATCTGACTCTGACTCTCCGCCTCGCCTGTGAAACCTGAGCAGAGGTGTGTGTGTACCTGTTGTTTCCTTCAACACGTTCTCCTGTCTGCATTAGTCACAGTTTGGAAGTCAAATGTATTTATATCCAATTCAAGGTTAGAATTAATTAAATTGATTCCAGAGAAAAGGGACAGAATGATCCAGAGTTCAAGCAAATAGAAAAAGTTGCTGGGATTTTTCTGACTTCAAGTAGAAACTCAACCAGTAATTTATCAGCAGGACTTGAAGTTTCCCTTGTTGTCAGTTCATAGTCCAGGAAACAGAGACCGAGTTCAGTCAGGATCCAAATTAACCGTCCATTTAACTGTTTTTACTCTGTCAGCAGCAGTGATATGAAGCACAGCAGTGATTTATTCTGTTCTCTGGCATTAAACTGAATCATCGTCCAGGCTGAGGGTCACTGCATCACCATGACACGCACAAGTGGAAACGGGAATGGGAAAATGATTTGAGATGTGCCGGAGTACGAAGAGCAGAAAGTTTACAGGTTCAGGCCTGAAGATCAGCCAGACTGCAGAAACCGTTACAATACGCTGCAAAAAACCCAGGAAGGAAAAAGAACCCAGCAACAACAACAACCTTATGTAACAACCAGGCAGTTCTCAGTCTGCAGCCCAGTCCTTGAACTAACCCAAACGGGTCGGTGGCGCTCATCTTTCCACCAGAATAACTCCATTTGATCGCCCACTCTGTTCGGCAGAGCCTCTCTCCCTCTGCAGCTCATCCAAACTTTATTTGGGATCCGTCCTTTTTCTGCACCACATTCCCTTTGCTGTACTCAGCCTTTCAGCCACTGATGCTCCATCATGAGTTTTTGAAAAAATCAATGAAAGTACTCCCTAAGAAGACGTGTGGAAATGAAAACCTTTAGCGTGGCGAGCCTGGGGTCCAGAGGAATCAATTATTCATTGAGCAGATCTGCAGACACAAACCTCCTGGAGTGAATCACAGCCAGCAGCGTCTTCTGGACAAATCAGCTCAATCTCTACTTCAGATTCATGCCATGACAGAACCAGTCTGAAGGAAGACTATCTCAGTGTTCAGTGGATTTATATATTTGAATTCTGAATGACTCGGTTTCTACCTGATGAACAGCAAACCGTAGCAAGCCTGAACTTTTAATGTGTTGTTATGAAATGACAACATGGATTTTCTTCAGAACACTTTCTATTTCCCCATGTCAAAGTTTGAGTTTCCAAACTTTACAAAGTGTTTCAAAAGAATGTCACAGTGAAACCACCATAAAGATTTGGAAAATAGAAGGAAAATAATGAATTACTCTCAAACTGCAAACTAAGAGGAGAAAATAACGCCGATCGAAGATTCATTCATTTAACTGCAGAAAGAACAGAAACAAGAAAAAAAAGAAACTGAACACAAAGAAACGAACTGAGCAGGAAAAGATCTGCTAACAACCAGGAGCGTATCTAAGGGTTAACTGTCCTTAGTGTATCTCCTGCCTGTCAATCTGCTCAGCTGGAGGGAAAAATGCATCCAACATCCAGAGTTTGCTCCTGTAAACACTGTGAAAATCTTTGGTTCAGAACACAAATAGAGAATCGTTAAAGCTGCATTCATTTTAAGTTTGTCAGTAAAACGCATCATTGTTCAGTTCAAAGTTCTCTGAAGTTTGAGCTTTGTTAAGCTTGACTGGCAGCAGATTTATGATTACTGCACAGGTGTAATAACGACATGTTCACTGATGGAAAGAGGAAGAAAGTGAATATCAGTCTTTCTGAATAACAAACGTATTCCTAATAAACGTCGGAGCAGCTCTTACAGTAGCAGAATGACTCAGTTTTATGTGTCTGCTGTTTGAAGAAAAGGCCTGCAGGACCTGCTGCTTCACACGTACATCATCAGAAAGTCGGCCTGCTCCTCTTACAGCTTTGGTTATTAGTTATCTGTTCGTGCTCCAGTCGCTCAGCGGAGAGCTGGCAGCGGCGACGCTCTGTTGTCAAACTGTTCTGGTGGAGAAGTTGACAGGAAAATGGCAACCTTGGGAAGCCTGTGTGGGCCGATCTATCAGGACGGCAGCGCTCGTTAAGGCTCGCCGCACAGCGTGTGCTGACTTAATGCGGCCATGCGCGTCTGTTGACCTCGTCACGTCTGCTCCGGTACCGGAGATGCCCACTCACCCACTGGGTGCCACAAACACTGCAGCCCTAATTGGCTTTGGTTGATGACTCACCGCGGCATTATGTCTCTGGCAGCAGTTAGGCTCCATGTATTGATGACTCACTAATCTGCAAATAAACTTCTGCATTCACCGGATTACTGCAAGTAAAAATACATCAGAAACACTCTAGCATGCCATGAATTATGTAACATAAGAGAAAAGTGTAACAGGTTGGGCTTGTTTTTATTTCTAAGGATTAGCTGCACAGAATGCTGCAGAGGAGGGATTAAGCCTTAAAGTATTCGTTCAGAATTTGTTCTTTAATAGTAAAACCACCTGTTATTGTTGTTGAACTCAGTTCTTGGTTGTAGCATCAAAGATTTCAAGGTGGTTTGGGTCAGTGTTCAGGTGTTACTGATGTTGAAAGTGTTGCAGAGCAGAGTTGTTGGCAGCGTGTCAGAATGCAGCAGGGGGTGGAGAGCGTGAGGAAGCTGCTGCCCGGATCGCTGCTGTCACCCGCTGAGGGGAGGAAACGCCGCTGAGAGGATGGAAATCTGCAGCGACGGTCTGCTCTCTAATGATCTGCAGCGCAGGATGAGAAAACACATCAGCCAGCTGGAGGTGGCAGCGTTTCTGCACCTGTAGAGAAACCAAAGCAGGCCAGAACATTACGGAGAAACAAACAGTTTGGATAATTACCAAATTCACAAAGTTTCACATCAGACAAAAATAACCTCAAATGAGTTTGAGACTTTTCAAACCAATCTTGGTCATTTCACACTCGACTTCCTCCGGTACAAAATGAGACCTTGTGTTGCTTTTATATCCACCAATTCTCACCTGCAAGGTTTCTCAAATGCTTTACATAGTTTTTATTAAATCTCATAAACGACAGGGTGTCAGCCTTACAGGTGATTTTCCTTTGATTATTCTAGTTTGTCTGCCACCAAATAATAACAATCCTGGCTTGTGGACAAAACAACATCAGATGTTTCCCCACCTGATAGCCCGTTGGACCCGGTTCTACAGGAACCAGAACTCCATCATCTGCTCCACCTCCGGCTGCTGTGGTTCTGAGTCAAACCAACCTGTTCCCCTCCTGGCCTGTGGGGGCGCTGCACCAAGAACCACTGAAGGAAACGACAGGAAACCTCTGAAGACACTGAGAGCAACTTCCTTCTTCACCAGATGGAAACAAGATGGAGGATTTTAGTGGTTGGAGGATTTCTCTTTAGGCTAAAGACCAGGAGCCATTTCTGCTGCTAGCGCTAGGCTAGCATATTTGTTTTGGTTGGATTTACCCAGAATGCCCTGTGCTGTAGTCCACTTCCTGCTTTTGGAGCGGCCTCTGCTCCGCTTAGCTTTCACATGAATTCAAACCGAACTTCAACCGAACCCAGACTGAGGTTTGTAGGCAGACACAGATTTGGGTCTAAAGAACATGAAGAATTGTGTCTGAAGCATGTGTGTTGCTCTGAATAGAGCATCATTTAGGCATAAAGGCTGTGGCACTCACAGTGATCTGCTGTGGTGTGACCAGGTATGAAGCTTCTGGAATTATCTGACTGTTCAGGAATGAGATTTCAGTGAAGAGACTTCAAGTGATCAAATAATTATTAGCTGAATTGATTAGAAAGGAGGTGAAGCTGAGATTCATATTTAGTTACAAGCATCCAGCATCCCAAGGAGAGGAATGTGTCTGCTTAGCTTAGCTTAGCTTAGCTTAGCTTAGTTTGAGTTGGAGCTTTGACTCTGTAGCGGTGGCGTCCATGTGGCTTCTGCACGGCCTGTGTGGAGCTGACAGCATCATTGTAGACTGGCTGAACATCTCTGTGTGTGTGTGTGTGTGTGTGTGTGTGTGTGTGTGTGTGTCTGCAGCGTTGTGTGGAGCTGTGTGCCAAGATGAAAATGACTGTTTATATTGATTTTAGATGTAAATTAATGTCTTAACAAAACAAATATTTGTTTTCACTATTGATTTGAATAAATTAGCCGTTATTTGGACAACCTGATACTTGCATCTCAGACAGATCCTTTTTTAGTGTGGTTGTAAAAGTTATGGGGCAAAAATAGAAGTCCTTATAAAATATTCAGACACATCGAGCAGCTATGTATTTCTGCCCCTCGACTCTAAAATTAGGAAATGTTTGGCTTTTTTGATAGGATATTTTCCCTCATAAATGATTAATGTTTATTAAAACCTCAAGCATTTTGGAAGCGATTATTTTTAGATTGAGTGGATGTTGTTAGTTGGGTTGATGCAGCTGAGGTGAGATGGTGAGTAAGCAAGTCCAGCAGCGTGTTTGCAGGTTGTGTTTTGCCGTTACTGCTTGGAAATGTGTGTCAGAAGAGTACATGCATATTTTATTCTAACGGCTTGCAGCTTTCAGAAAGCTTGAGTGAACAGATTGGGGGTTGCCCTGAATGAAGAAGCCGCAGCTGAAAGCAGTGCTGAGAGCAAACAGTTTCACAGTGAACATCCACTCGGTTATTTGCCCCCAGAGGCAGAATATTACCGAGCACATGTATATGGAAATTATAAAATAAATGCTTTTCTCATCTAATGCCCATAAAGACAGAGATTATAAAGAACAAAAGATAATAGGTTGATGTTCCTGGGTGCATAATGGAGCCCAGAGGGAGATCATTGAGAAGAGATGCTGTAACTGGTTTTCACTCTATAATATGTGGACGAAACAGAAAAGACCAACTCTGACCAGCTTTGGTTAAACAGGAACATGGAACAAGATCCTGTCTGAACACAAGACTCCATAAATATTGTTTATTTCTGAAACAAAGAAACTCCCTCAGATTTTACAGTCTGTTGATTAGTGTCACAACTAACATAACTTTAAATTATTTGAGTACAAGATCAAGAAAAACTCTTTCTGCAATTCTTTTATGGACTAAATGGACTATGAGTAACAGAGCAGCTGATAGAGGTCACATGACCAGGTGTGCTAACCTGAAGCCGCAGCCTGAACTTCTGGAAGGTTCCTCCTGACTTTACTCACATTTTAACTGAGCTGTTTAAGTTTGCACTGACACTGGGCTGAGTCCAATACGCCCTTTAAGACTGATCCTTGCAGCTCCACTTCTGATTCCTACTGACTGCATTTACAGGATCACATTAATCTGCAGTATGATGCTAAAAGCCTTGAAATAAATTCAGTACCATTTTACAGCCTTTTGTTCAGTGAGACTATTTTTCCATTTGATGAAAAAATAGATAATTCTGGTGTTTTTACAATAGTGTTACTTATTGTAAACCATTCCTACCAAACTAATAAAAATTCAAATTCTCAACCAAAATGAAAAAACAAATCAAACCTTTGACTTAAGTACATTTATTAAGGGTTGGAGGAACAAAATCCATGTGCAGAAATAATTGTTTTACAACAATAGCCCCAGAAATCCCTGGGGCTATATGTTTTATGAGTTAATATAAATTAACTCATAAATTATGAGTTAATTTATATTAACTCATAAATTTTAAAAATCCTGATGTTACTATTTTAACTCTACAAGGTTCCACCAGATTAAATGTTTTAATCACCTTCATATAAAGTTTTATTTATTTTCATTTTTAAAACATTTTTAGACTTTATTTTGTCTAGAAGTCTTTTTCTATGAAGTGCATAATGTGACGTTTTGCATTAACACATATTTATGGATTAATGTAACAAACTACAACAGTAGTGCTGCATTTCACCTTTTACACCAGCTCTGCTGCCAACTAGTGTAAAATATGTAAATTCAGGAAAAATACAAAATAAAACCAAAAGAAAAAAAACAAGAGGGTCAGATTGAAAAGTTAACTCATAGATAAGTATGGTGGAGGATCTATGATGCTGTGGGTTGGTCCATTTCATCTGGAGTTCTCTGAGATATGAGGGCAGTTTGAACTCTGGGAACTGAACCCAGCAGATAGAAAACCAACCTTCTTCCATGAATGTTTCGGTCTGCAGACCCAGACTGAGCCGAGCTGAGGAGCAGAGAGGAGCAGAGCGATGACTCCAGAAACATCTGGAGAGATGCCTGAAGATCTGTCTGGTTGCTCCAATTAGAAAACTCTGAGCCGTCCTGTGGGGAAACAGAGGTTATAAACAAGGTCAAAGGTGTGACAGGATCCATGCTGAGGGTCATGTGTGAATATCTGGGCAGAGTCTGTCTGGGAGCCCGGCGCTCTGAACCGTTTCTTCTCTATGACTGCTGAGCTGCTCATGTTTAGCCATTTTCTCTCCCTGTGCTTTGATCAGAGTTTATTTCTATATAAATCTTGAGTTTTGATCAGTGTCCCTCCTCCCTGTTTCCTGCAGCATGCGATAGACGCTGTGAGCGCAGGAGTGAGGCCTATTGGAGAAACGTACAACTCCAGCTACTGGGACATGGGCAGCGCCTTCTTCTTTGCTGGAACGGTCATCACCACCATAGGTAGGAGGCAGAGAGGCTCTGCTCAACGCGTTCATGCAGCCTCAGCCGTATGCCGAGTCAATAAGATGTCAAGTTTAATATTAAACCTCACATAGAATGTAATAATTACTTTGCAGAACATTTTTTAATGTATGAATTTTAACTTGTTCATTTCTATTAATTGCATAAACTTTAGCATGTAAAAATTTTAATGCAGTTATCAGAATTTTATTAAAATACATAAATCCTGAGCTGGAAATTTTGTGTTGTGTTTCTGGTACGTCTGTAAATCTGACGCACGGTCTGCTGGCAGCAGTGATGGATAATAAAGCTGCTTCTCTCGGCCCACTGAGGTTCATTTCTGCTTCAAAACGATCCAACTGGATGCTAGACAACAACATTGTTGTGTTCAAGTTGTGCTAAAAGGAGCTAGCCTATCAGCGAAGGTCATAAACCACAAGTTGATATAAAACAAAACATTTATGAAAATAAATTTCATTCTTCCCATTTTACAGTAAATGTTTTTCTGTCCTTTCCAGTTTTATTTGCTGTGGTTGAATAGATGCAGTAAAATCTCAGCTGACCTGGCTCTCATTATTATTCCCGGGTGATTTGAACGACGGCGCTCGCTCCTGGAGCTAACAGCCTGTGAAGCTCAGCATTCTCATAATTGCTTAGAGAAACTGCTGACATAAACATGTTGTTTTCTCACGACGAGCCGCCTTCCTGAAACAGCTTCTGCTGCTTTTACACAAAACATGGAGACGATTCAGAGACCATTTAAAACACCAACATGAGGTTCATCAGACATGAGCTTTTTCTTTCAGCTGCCTTCATGGACAGAGCTTCACAAAATCCATTCATCACACCACTTGTTACTTCTGACAGGTCTTATATATCATGTCATAGATAAAAGATAATATTTCATTTATTAAAAAACATTAGTGAACATTCAGCATCATAAAGATCCAGGAACGGAGCAGCAGGTCAGGGAGGAAGTTCTGGTTTAAAGCAGGCTCAGTTTTACTGCAAACAGCAAAAACTTTTAGTGTTTAGATGTTTACAGCCGCAGAGAAAAACCCCAAAAGAGTGAAAATGTTCCAGAGTACCAACTCAGTGGTGCAAATACTAACAAACACTTTTCACTTTATTATCTATATCATTTTCCTTTAGTTTCACATAACTTTTTGCAAATCATTAAAATAAACCAAAATTTGTCATCTTAACGTAAAAAATGTGAGTTTTAAGTAATTCTGCCAGCTGCTGCTTTAAAAGTTTTGATAATTTTCCTAAATGTGAGAACCGGGTTTCAGTGAGTCAAAGAAGAAGAAATCACGCTGCCTCCACCGTCACTGATTCTTACCTCACTGTATCTCTGTATGTTACAGTAAAGTCATTATTAATGCAGTTTCCTTTAAACCTAATTACAGTTGGAGCTTTTCCATGCACTAGGAGGTATTGCATAAGGCTATCGATTGATTGAGTTACATAAGAGAAGCTTGATTGAGTCTTCCTCCTCGTCTTTCGCGCCAGCCTTCCCTGCTCTTCTCTGCGTCTGTTGTGGGTCTGAGCGGTTCTGAAATGTTCTCCTGTTCTCCACAGGTTATGGGAACATCGCTCCCAGCACGGAAGGCGGGAAGATCTTCTGCATCCTTTATGCCATCTTTGGCATCCCTCTCTTTGGCTTCCTGTTGGCCGGGATCGGAGACCAGCTGGGCACCATGTTTGTGAAAAGCATCTTGCGAGTTGAAAAGATATTCAGGGTGAGGAGTGTGTTGTCTTTGTTTTTATCAGTATGTTTTTTTAGCTCTCAGAGGAAAAACAACCTATGTAATGATGCCCAGTGTCTGAAAACTGCTGTGTTTATGTATCACTTTATCTTTTTAAAGGATATCCAGTGTGAATCTATCATATTTGAACCTTTTAATAATCCACGTTTTCCTAGTTTCTAATCTCTTTCTTGGTTTGCTCAGCAAAAACACAGACAGATCAGTCAGACGAAGATAAGAGTGACGTCCGCCCTCTTGTTCATCCTCGCCGGCTGCATCGTCTTCGTCACCATCCCTGCTGTCATCTTCAAGCACATCGAGGGCTGGACGACGCTGGAGGCCATCTACTTCGTTGTGATCACCCTCACCACCGTGGGCATCGGCGACTACGTGGCAGGTCGTCCCACAGCTGCAGCCGTTTACTGAAGCTGCAGGACTCAGGTCCTCTAACATCGCTTTTGCTCCTGCTGCAGGGGGGAATCGAACCATCGACTACATGAACTGGTACAAGCCTCTGGTGTGGTTCTGGATCCTGGTGGGGTTGGCGTACTTTGCTGCTGTTCTCAGCATGATCGGAGACTGGCTGAGAGTTCTTTCTAAAAAGACCAAAGAAGAGGTGAGCGTCCATATTTCTGCATCTTCAACAAGCCTGGTGTCGCTTTCCTACACAACTCAATTCTCATTTCCCTTCAATGCTCCATCTGGAAATTCTCTCATTGAGCTCAATTTCTCAGAATGAATTTCAAACAGGCGAATCAAAGAACAGAAGGAGTTTTGAACAATGATTTTGATTTCATAGGTCAGAGAGAAGCATTTCTGACTGGGTAAAACCAGATCCAATCGATTACAACTCTCCAGTCCGCTTGGCGTTCACATATACATACAAACCACATCAGAGTTCACTTCAACCGAACCCAGACGGAGGTTTGTAGACGGACCAGAGTTCGTCATTTTGGTTCGACTGTGTATTCACACCTCCATAAACGACCTGGACTTTCTAGAAAAACATTAATAATTAATAACAAATGGATTAAAGCGGACTAACCCATGGATGCCATTTGTAGAGGGACACAGTAAAAAATTAACAGCAGTATTTTATTTTATTTAGCTTGTGATGGACAAGAAATGGGAGTTCATTTCTCAGTCATATTTTCTGAATGTCCGATTCCCAAACTCTAAATATTTAATTCATGTAATATTTACTACAGTAATCTCAAATTAAATATTTAGTTATGAGCAAATTTTTTTAGTTAATAAATTGAATATTTAGTTTGTTAACTAAATAATTAGTTCTAAAGTAAATATTTATTTTCCAAACTAAATACTTAGCTCAGACCTTAGTAACTAACTGGTAACTAAATACTTATCTCCCCAATTATATATTTAATGTGAACATTAAATGTTTAATTTAAAAGCTAAATTTTGAGCTTGTAAACCATGTACACTGCTCAAAAAAATAAAGGGAACACTCAAATAACACATCCTAGATCTGAATGAATGAAATATTCTCATTGAATACTTTGTTCTGTACAAAGTTGAATGTGCTGACAACAAAATCACACAAAAATCATCAATGGAAATCAAATTTATTAACCAATGGAGGCCTGGATTTGGAGCCACACACAAAATTAAAGTGAAATGTTCCCTTTATTTTTTTGAGCAGTATATTTTGTTTGGAACGCTGAGATTTATAAAACTATGAATAATATGGTGAAATTAATTCCTATTTTTTTTCTTGCAGGTCAAACCAAACAAAACATTGTTTGTATTTTTTTTATTGTGTAAACACTTTTATTGATGATATTGTGATTTGTTCAGATGAACCTCTATGTGTGTAATATACCTGCTGTTCTGATCGTTTTGGTTTTTCTGTTTCAGGTCGGGGAGATCAAGGCTCACGCTGCTGAGTGGAAGGCTAACGTCAGAGCGGAGTTCCGTGAAACGCGACGGCGCCTGAGCGTGGAGATCCACGACAAGCTCCAGCGGGCCGCCACCATCCGCAGCATGGAGCGCCGCCAGCTGGGCCTGGAGCAGCGCGCTCACTCGCTCGACATTCTCTCTCCAGAGAAGCGGGCGATGTTCGCCAGCCTGGACGCCGGCCGCTTCAAGACTTCTTCCCAAGAGAGCATCAACGGCAAACTGAACAACCTGAGGCTGAAGGGCGCCAGCGAGACGTACGACCAGCAAGGCAGCGAGCAGACGCCACAGACTGCGTCTTCCTCGGAGGAGAACCTCTTCAACCTGCGCTTCGGCTCGCTCACCAAGCTGGCCCGGCGCAACAAGAACCGCGACCTGTGCAGGAACATAACCGAAGACTCCCGGCGTACCAGCATGGCCATCAATACGCCCATGCAAGGGGAGGAGAGAACGGGCGAGGATGAGGAGCCAGACGAAGAGAGCCGAGAAAAGAAAGAGGAAAACATCAGCCTGACAAACCTGTCGCAGTACGCAGCGGAGCGCAGCAAGCTCAACGGCCTCACACCGACACATGCCAAGGACAGAGAGAGCGATCAGATCTCAAATGCATGAACACTTCAGCTGCAGACATAGACTGTAGAAAGAGACGGAAAGAAAGTCGGACTGAGTCACAGGGAGAGTTCACAGTCCTTTGAGATGTCAAGAAACGTGCCTTTTCTGTTTCCTATGCTTCGACTGGAACCGTTCCCATCAAATTCAGTCATCGTGCCATAGCAATGGGAAGAAAACCTGCTGCCAAAAATGAATCAAAACAAACATCCAGAAGAGCCTGTTGTTCGATTACCTCATTACATATGTTGCTGTAAAATGGGCTACCTGTGATGTGACCTGAGCTGTCACACTCGGCTCTGTTGTCTTTCAGCCCCGGAGGCGCTCACGAGTCGGCCATCTGTTCACACTGAATCTTATTTTTCTCTCACACTGTGGGCGCGACAGCCAGAGAGCTAGATTCTTGTCATTCATCTCCAGAGACATTATCGATCATTTTGTCATCTCATACCGTGGTGGCTGTTTATGGGCCGCCGGCTTGCTGTGGAGGGACTTCTACCTTAATGACTGCAGTTTGGAGGGTTTTGGTTTTGCTGGATCAATAAACAACGCTAGTAGCTACCTAGAGGACATGTACAATTATCCCTACATTGTATGTGGCTTTGCATATGTAGCCTAACAGTAAAAAAAACAACTAAATATTAAGATCTGTGATGAAAAAAAATGAAAACAAACTATACACAGTGCATGGTTATTAAAACACAACCATAGCAGCTAGCTGGAATAACCTAAAGAGTTACAGCTGTTATAATGTTTCCTTTTTCGTGAAAAAATAAAATGTTTGGCTTTCACTCCTGGTTTCTGCTCATCCACAGTAAAACTAATGTGTTTTTGTAACGTCTAATTGTGAATTAACACAAACATCCAAACAGCTCCGGCATACTAAGATTGTCAGCAGCCTTTATTGTACACAGATTTTTTACACTTTTTTCAATCTGCCTTTTATTTCTATCAGGATTTGACATGTCTACCTTGATTCTGTTCATGAATGTGATGCTGTTAATTTTTATACTCACTAGCATGTTTGCATCTGTGTTTCCTTGTTTTTCTATCAGCTATACACCTCGGTTTTGTGTATTTTCCATTAAACTGTAACATGAACAAAAAATAGTGATATGAAGTGTTTAATTTTTAATAAAAATGCATTTTTCTACGCTAAACTGCTTTCTCACCCAAATCCCTAGTAAACATACAGTTTTATATGTTTCATATAGGTTGAAAAGCTCAGTCAGTGAGCCTACATTTATGAATAAAAAATATTTTTTATTGGTCTGCTATAAAACTTCTAATTTAAATAAAATGTTTGGGTTTTATTCACAGGACGCTGGAGGATGATGGGTGTTTTAGGGATGGGAATCTGATCTCTACACATCTGGATTCAAAAGCTATGATGCAATACATTTAAGATTCCTCCTCATCAACCAGTGATTCAGTTAGAAAAGATTTATGTCCTCATCACATGCATCTCGATTTAAATTAATTTAGCTGAAAAATATATTGTTTGTATATATTTTCATTAATAAAAATAAATGAAACAATTCAAATTTCAATAATTTTTAATTAAATGCTCTTATGGAAAATTTATTTTTTGTTGTTGAATCTTGATACAGGGGCATTGTTGTCAGTTGCTACGGCAACAAGTGTGTGTATAGTATAGCCAACACGGAGAGGGGGGATAAAGAAAAATACCAGAGGTTTTGAGTTATTCTTCAGCCGTTTTCTGTTATTTTTAATTGTTCTGTGGCACACTTAACTGAATGAATAACACCTACATCTCCAGGTCTCATTTAGTTAACGGCGGCAGCGCAGCTATAAATGGCATGTAAAACAGTGTTTTCGCCCTCCAGCATTGTGCGCATGCGCGAAATTTCCGGATGTAAACAATAACACGCATGGGGTCGATAGCATCTGTTACGGCTCTTTCAGGAGTGGAGGGTGAAATTCTGCCTCACCATGCGTGGAGCAGAAGGAAGAAGAACGACGTGAATCTTCCTGTGAAGAGGTGAACCGTCACCGCGGAGTCCATGACGTTTCAAGTGAGTTAAAGGTTAGTCTGCTTCCAGTGTACCTGACAGCAGTGTGGCACATTTTACAAATAGCATTTGCTTTATCAAGCGGTCTGTTTGATAAACGGCGGCATGATACATGATTATACATATAATCATGTATCATGATTATATGTATAATATATACATACATACCGCGCATGTCGGTTGCGCATGCGCGTCCCTCCCAGTTTCTTCTTCGTCTGGTGAACCCCACAATGCTTTGCGGGATTCAAACAGGAAGCGCTGTTTGGTCAATGATTTGTTTTGTTTATTTTGCATTCATTCAAATCGAAATTAACTGACACATTGAGGTAAAATCCAGTGTATTTAGAATTTTCCTTATAAATCTCAGAAATTTAAAACTGCCTTACCGATTCATTCCTTTCACGCATGCGCATGTCCATCGATCAATGGACTTCCTGCTCAAACAGACTGGACTCAAGCGAACTGAACTGGGCGGGTTTGAATGATGCAGCCAAAGTGGTTGGGTGGATGGAGATAATGCTTCTCTAAGAACTTAAACACATTTGAGTTGCACACGTTTATTTAAAATAACTCATCATGATTATTTTCTACTTAACATTAGGACTCCTAATAGTCAAAGCAAACAGCACAGATTACCTTCATCACATCACCTGAGTGGGCAGGATGTCAGCATCGTGTCCTCAAAGGTAATAAATCAAAATCAGGAGAAATGTTCTGATTCAGTTAAGCTTGGTTTGGGTCAGGATGTGATAAATCGGTGGACATTAGAACTTCAGCTGTCATGACGTGTTGCTGGTTGTATCCTGTGTTTTATTGTTTTTGGATGGTTTTAAAAACTTCAAACTGTTGAACTCTTTGTAAACTCAGAGCTGGACCCTGCAGGGTGGCCGGACCCCTGGACCGACCCGTCTGGACCTGCAGCCTCATCACAGCTCTGTCCGTCCAGCTGGAGACAGGCGGGTGGGACAGGTAGGCTCATTGCGTCCTCATGTGTTATTGTTGGACATGGCGGCTCTGCTGGAGACATTGGAGGTGTGACAGGAAGCTGAGAGTCCAGACAGGGTGTGAGCTGTGTGGGTGGGAACCTGAGACCAGAACCCCAACTGGACTAAACACGGTGAAGAAATATGCAGAATGTCTCGTTTGTCCTTTCTCTTCTGCTTCCCACTGAGTATTATTCAGCAGCATGTTTGACTGCCACAGGTAGAACGTTTAAGGTAAGAGACTGATGCCATGGAAACCAGCCTAATGATATGAGCAGCTTTTTCAGGCCAAAAAGGTTTTACCTCCTTACAGCAGAAAATGTTCTGCTGTTTGCAGCTCATGTCTTCCTGCATCCAGACCAAACGATGCATTTTAAGTTTGTTTCATTTTGATGATTCTGGTTTACAGTCAGTGAAAACCCAAAACATAACACATTAAACTGTCGCCATGCCATTCTGTTATTATATGAGACAGATAATCTGTGAAAAGGTCCAGCTCCTGTGCCTTCTCCCAGTGCTCCCAGTACCAACCACAGAAACAACTCAGTCAGAAACAACCAATCAGATCCAGGAGGAGGGTCTTAGCGCTGCCAGTCAGGCTCATGAAGGCGCTGCTCACCCTCGCCCTCTGCTCTCTGTTTACAGATGGTTAACCACAGCAGAGCTGCCATAAATGCTAAGACCAGTTAGCATGGCCACTGACAACAGCAGATAAATGGTTTTCCTGTAATGTTTAGCTGTTTCTCCACCTTTTGCAGTGAGTGCACGAGCTTGACTGACAGCACTAAGACCCGCCTCCTGGCTCTGATTGGTTGTTTTTGATTGGGGTTGGGTGGAGGTGGAGAAGATCAATCTTTTCACAGATTATCTGTCTCATAACAAACTGTCAAAGTTTTGGCAATTATTGGAAAAACATGTTTTTGTAAGTTACATACTTTAATGGTCTGATGCAATATTCCACTTTCCTAGAAAGCTACATTGCTTTATTAACCCGAACTAACAGAAGGACTGATTTAAATGGAGAAACGTGGCCTCGGTGCGTGTCAGACGTTTCTCCTCCGCCCTTCAGACTCGCTGCCCTTTAGGGTGAAACAGAAACAAACTGTGGCGGACAGATGTTCCCTGAAGTGGGACGTGTGGTTTGTGGCTCCTGCTCAGTGACTCTTGTTCGATATTTGAGTCCTGATTGGCCTTCAGCTGCAGCGCCCTGATTGGCTGAGAGTGAAACCAAAACTACAGAGGCCTTGGGATGACCTCCTCCAACGTCTGCAGCCTGAGCTTCTTATTGACATCATCAGCATTATTTTTGTCTTCTGGCTTTGACATTTGATCACTTATTAAAGTCTTCAAACACTGAGCCCGTAACAGATTGTATTAACGTGTTAAAAGTAAAAACATTAATCTGATGGATGCAGACATTTATAGATCACATCATTAAAATGTGTGGTGAGTATAAACTGGGAGATTTCTTTATGTTTTAAACACTTTATAGAAATAAAGTTTAACTAAACTTAGATTTGAAGTTTAGTTTTGATTTATATTTAATAATAATAAACATGGTAGTAAACATATCTAGCTGATTTTTATCTCCTTGCTTATTTTATGCAATAAAATGTAAATTAATCATTTTAAAATGATATATTTTCTGGATTTCTTTTCATATTCTGCCTCTGGTTGAGATTCTCCAAAAGCTGAAAACCTCCATCCAGATGGTAAATCCAGAACTCCATCTCCTCTCTGTGTAAATTTGAACCAGTTTTGTGGAGAAAACCTCCATCCAGTTCTGTGTTTTGAGTTTGACTTCATAGTTTTGTTTTCCGTTTTGTTCATACTGACCAATAAAATCCTGGTATCAAAGTACCAAAACTACCAAACAGGAAGTAGTTACATTTGTTCTTTTACAATAAAACTTATAAATAAAATGAAAAACTTGTTGTAGGTTTTCTGTTATTCTTAATCTAGAATCCAAAGACTAGTTTTTAATTTAAATTGTATCAGTTGGGACTTATTTGTTAAACAAATGGCACAAAAAACATATTTAATTTAACCTGAACAGCGTCCCGTTTCTCTTCCGTCTCTCCTTCCTGCAGCAGATTTCTCCTCTGGTGTGTTTGGAGCTTCAGGTAATTAAATGAGTGTCTGACTGTATAAGTGACCCGTGGCGTGCTGCAGCTCCGGGTCCTTGCGTGCGCTCATCTCCCTCCCTCTGAGCCACAGACAGAACCGGACCGAACCATGTGTCCGGTCCGGTTCTGTCATCAGGCAATTAGGCAGCCAGGCGGGGCAGAAAGGTGGAGACATTAATAATAAGATTGTGTGTGTGTGTGTGTGTGTGTGTGTGTGAGTGAGGGGGGGTCTGCAGAGCTTTACCTCAAGGTGAACGTGACCTCTGCCCCCGTCCCACTGCGGCTCCCACTCCTCCACTGCATCTGGTCCGGTTCTATTGCTGCTCTTTAAATACTTTTCCTCTGGACGCATCATTGACTGAACATTGTTGTGGTGGACAGTCAGAGTTATTTACAGGGAAGGAAGCTGGCAGGCGATTCGTTAAAGAAAATCAATCCAAACAGAGACTCGGCAGCAATAAAGTGGCAAAAGGAGAAGCACGCGTAGCCATAAGAATTGACATTTCCTAAACACAATGAATGGTTTTTGGTGCCTGAGAAATATTTAAATAAATCTCCGGTGTGCTGCAGTGTTACGCAACTCTGCCTGAACAGCAAGGAGAGCATCTTCTGTCAGGAGGAGCAACGACCTGATCTGCAGCAGAAACCACCCAACCTTCACTCAGTTTAACTTACTAACCACTGGAGTCAAGCTGTATTCTGAAGATATAATTATAAAATTAAATCTTCCTGCTCAGCAGCTGGACATGCAGATGGTTGATGAAGGAACGGGTCATTCTCAGAACCTCAACTCCGCATGGTGTCACGATGCCGTCTGTGCAGGAAGGACTTAAAGATTATCATGATATTTTGTTGTGATAACGATGGAAGTGGTGATAAGAAGTACTTATTGCTTCTTTTTAAAGTGACAGTACGGCAGTAAACGTGTATTTACCACCAGAGTCCATAATGTGGAGTCTGATCTCATCCTGAACATTTAAAGTGTAAATAAAAGCAGACAAACCAACAGAATGAGAAGAAACAAACTGTTAGGAAATATTTATTGGTTTGGCGTATTTCTCCATCCAGCCTTCATCTGAAATGTGATTCTAGATGTCGACCTGTTGTCCTTTTTTAGAAACCGAGCTTCTTGATTTGTGTCAGCGTCTAGAAGTGGCGACTTTACTTTTCCTTCCGGCACAGAGACTGTTGAGGCGTCCTTTAATGGTGCAATTCATCAGTGAGGAGTGTGTGTGTGTAAATAAAGGCTTCATCCGGAGACGCTGACAGCATGCGTGGGCTCACATCCTAACATTAGCCAGAGCAATCAAAGGAAGGTTGAGGAGCATGAAGCGAATTTAAACCCAGCTGTCAACAAAGATTGTAACTTAGAACTTCCCACACACTTTCTGATTTTTCGTATGCAAGATGAAAATAGTAGGAACAATAACTCTAGAAACGTCTACCAGCTCAGCGATGAGAGATCTGATGAGATCAGAACTGAACCTCTGGGTAAAATATGTGAAAAACTAAACCTGCACAGTAAAGCATGGTGGTGGCAGCATCATGATGGCTGCTCCACTCAGGAAAACCTAAATAATCACAAACACACACAGGAACTAAATGATTAACCAAAGCCAAACAGTTAAAGGTTAATTCTACAAAACAAAACTCAGAAAAACAAACATGAAACCTCAGCCTAACTTCATGTCAGACAGAGGGAGCCTTGTGTGTATTTATGTATAAAATGTACAGGAATCTGGTAAAAACCAGCTGAGTTGTGTGACAGAATATTACATAATTGATGTTTGTTTTTTGTTTGTTTGTTTGTTTGTTTTTTATTTTAAAACTATCTCAGATTTTGCTGACAGTTGAATGGAAACAGCTTCTGTCCTGAAAAATGTTTCTTTACTTGTTACTGTATTTTCATCCAGTCCGTCTCAACACTTCTGGTATCTTTCCAGTCCTGCAGATGTTTCAGTCTGACTGAGCCATAAAAAAATCCACCTAGAGACGCAAAGTGTGAAGAAGAAAAGAGCAACAGAGATTCTGACTCCTCTGAAGCTGGTAATAAATCTAAATATTTTATTGCAGAATGGTTTCAGTCAGATTCAACTGTTTTAGCACATTTGCTAAGGTGGAATAAAGCTAAGTGCTCCTGCTATGCTGTTCTTCAGGATCTCCGGTTCGGTTCGGTTCTGATGACTTCACTTTACACCTCTCTTCGTTTCAGAGTCTCAGATGTCGAAGCTGCCAGGCGGATTTTTCGTCTCTGTTTCGGTATGCTTCATGTCAAACCCGCTGCGCCGCTCGGGGCCACAGTCTGGCACTTCCTCCAACTTTTCCTCTTCCTGTCGCTCTTAGCGCCGTCACACTTCTTCAGTTCCTCACAACATCTTCTAGTTCTGGCTGCTTGGAGAATAAACGAGTGAGGAACAGCAGAAGCTGCCTTCTTGTGTTAATTCTCTCTTTACTCTGCTGGTTTTAGTCTTTTTTTAGACCCAGTTAAATGTGCTAACAGCAGATTTCTGGAGCCCCTCTCAGGGGTCACCAGCTGAGTGGCAGAGGTCACCCTGGACAGGTGGCCAGCCTGTCACACAGAGACTCTCAGGTAAATCAGAGACAAATGAACCCAGCGGCGTTCCTGGAGAGCTGCTGTCCTGAATCCAACTGATGATTCGTTAGCTGGACTCTGCAAAGCGCCATGACCGACTGCTGATGGCAGAACTCAGCTGTTCTGGTCTGGTCAGTTTACCAAACAATAGTTTCATCAGACCACAGGAATGATTTTTGTAGTGTGGTTTTTGTGCTGTTTGTGAAGTAATGGCTTCTTGGTTTCTGAGCGGCTTTCCGGCTGCTGTTGGTCCAGGAAACGTCTCACTGTGGATAACGAATGAAGATCCTTCACAGGTTTTATTCCGGGTTGATTCAGACATTTCCGTCCATTTCTGGACATCCACTCGCTGTCCGAACTTATTGTTTGAACGGATAAATGTGGATCTGGAAGCTGTTTTCAAGGATGAACCAGACATGTGGACGTCCATAATCCATAACACTTTTCCTGAATTCTGTTTTATTTGTTCATAAAATCAGACAAAAATCCAGGACATCAACAGACCTGCTAGTCTTACAAACACATCACACCTCTCTGTTCTTTATTTTAGCATTTGTTTGAAAATCATCTCATTTTCTTTACACCACATGTGTCAAACTCAAGGCCTGAGGGCCACATTTGGCCCCCCAGCATTTTATAGGCCCATGATTGATTTAAAATAGGTTTTGAGCATGAATTGACTACAAACTACATCTCCCATAATGCATTCCGATTGTTACCAGCCAACATTACGGCTTCTCGCCACTAGAGAGCAGCAGAGTCACCTCAAGCTGCTTATTGATTTTCCCAGCGAATAAAACTGAGACATCGACAAGCTAACATCAAAACGTCCAAGAAAATAAAAATCGATTTACAAGTAAGACTGAATGAAGATGTGTGAGTTGGTGTCAGGGCGGCAGGTGGCGCTAGACTTTTTTTGTTATCCTTATCTTGACCGACAACATTAAAAAATTCGGTCATGTACTATTTTTATCCGTGAAATTACAATCATACTAACATCGGCTATTTAGTCGCATTTTATGCGGTTTAGTTAATATTCACCGTGAATCCAGATCCCATCACAGATTAAGCAGATAAATGTATCTTACATTTACTCGTAGTGACAAAAACCACTGACTGAGGCCCCAATAACTTTTAATAAATTAAATTGAGCGACTTCACTTAAATTAGTGTCACTGTCCTCCAGAACGCCGCTCTCCCGGGCGTTCTGGACTCTGTAGAACCATTTGTCTCTGCTAATGACATCTTCAATACATTTTTTGTATCCCAGGCTTAGTTTATGGACTGAACAGACAGAAACAGTTACCATTATACATTTTGATTTTATTTTTGAACAATTTTTAATTGTAAAGTGTTGATTTTATTTTTGAACCATTTTTAATTGTAAAGTGTTGATTTTATTTTTGAAACCTTGTTTATTGTAGTGTTGATTTTATTTTTGAACCATTTTTAATTGTAAAGTGTTGATTTTATTTTTGAAACCTTATTTATTGCAAAGTGTTGATTGTCTGAAAGACCTTACACATGAATTGCCCCATACTGGGTTTGAACTGATGACCTCAGCATTACCAGCACGGTGTTCTAACCTGCTGAGCTAACTCACCTACCTTACAAGCTGTTGAGTTTCCATGGATTTAAGAATAACTTACATGATTGTACCACAATAAAGATTTGATAAAATGCTTATATTCTAATGTTTTTCAAAACAACATACATAATATTTTATTTTCCAGAGATTTTGTATTTTGAAGTGTTGATATTATTTTTGAACCATTTTTAATTTTCAAGTGTTGAGTGTATTTCAGAGATATTTTTTATTTTAATGTTAATTTTATTTTTGAACCATCTTTTATTTGTAAGTATTGATTTTATTTTATAGCCATTTAGCCAAGTCTCTATAGAACCATTTGTCTCTGCTAATGACATTTTCAATACATTTTTTTGATCCCAGGGTTAGTTTATGGACTGTAATGTGAAATTAGGCACAAGTATAAGTCTGACAGTTTGTTCACCAAGTTACTGTGCTCTCTGAGAGGATCTGTGGTTTAAGTATTTGACATTGTTCCATGCCCATTGAAATTAGTCACTAACAAAATGTGGATCATCTACCAGGAACACTGCAAACGGCATGAGTTCCTGTAGCGTAGTGGTTATCACGTTTGCTTTACATGCGAAAGGTCTCTGGTTCGAAACCAGATTTTGCATGTTCTATACATCACAGGTGTTTACTAAAGGTCAACAAGGGCTCTGTGGTGTCATGCTCTGTTTTCTGAATCCAGGCATCTGAGTGCAAACCTCAGTTGAAATTTTCATGTTGCATCTCACATCATCAACTTTGGAACCTCAAACTGAAACAAAGCAGAGAAGTTCAGTTCCTGTAGTGTAGTGGTTATCATGTCTGCTTTACACGCAAAAGGTCTCTGGTTTGAAACCAGACAGAAATGGTTTTTGTAGGTTATGCATCTCTTGGGGTGCAGTGAGACAACAAGAGCCTTCCTCTTTGGTGATGGTTCACTTGCCAGTCGACTTCATTATTTAAACACTGATTTAAATATTGTAATTTTTAAACTGAGCAGTAATTTTACATCCATGGAAACTCAAATGTAATATTTAAAACTTCAATACATAAAATCAGTTATTTAACAATATGAGGTGTTTAATTTATTTTTAACATTGTATTTTTATACATTTATGCTAGGGCTGCCCAAGTAGTTTTCCAGAGCTACCATCTGCAGCTTTAGATGCATTCCTTCTCTGACACACCTGGACCATTGACTCATTATAAGCCTCTACAGAACTGAATGAGGGAAGTCAACCTTTTGTCTGGGGTGTTTTAGCAGGGATGCACTCCTGATTTGTACCGTCAATGTGGCCCATTGAGGGGGGCCAATATGCTGAAGTGGCCCTCGGTGAAACTGAGTTTGACACCCCTGCTTTACACTTCACAAACTACATTCTGCTTTGTGCGACATGTAACATAAAACATATTATTGTTTGTATTTGTAATGCGATAAATGTGAGGCGGAGTGAACACCTGGAAGGAGCTGCAGCTTGTTGAGGTTGGCTGAAGGATTTTATGTTTCAGAGGAACAAAGTTTCACACTGAAGACGACGCAGTCGGCTTGTGTTGCCATGGAAACAGCTTCAACAACAATCCTGCAAGTCATCATCTGCAGAAGTTTAAACTAAAACTCTTCAGCTCTGCACCGTCGGTACTCTCAAACTGATATTGCTGAACTTTATCTTCAGCTGAACTCTCACATTAACAAGTCTTTAAGGATTCATGTTTATTTCTGAAGATTCTTCATCTGCAGAATCAAAGGATGAAGAACACAGTGATGAGATTAGAGAGGAAACACTGCTGAACATACTGAATATAAGTGATATTATCAAAAACAAACACCACTTACCATGATTATTTTAAACAGCAATTAATTTTTATTGGTTTGATGTCCATCCACCCATTTTCTTCTGCTTATCCGGGGGTAGCAGCTTAACAATATTACATCAAACTGGTTTTATGTAATATTCTAATTTTAAATGTCATGTTTTCATTTCATGTAAGTGAAAAATCATCATAAGTAACAGAAACAGAGGCTTGCAAATATTAGTCACAGTGTAATTTATCTTAATATTTTTATACAACGAGTGATAAAGTTCTTGAAATAATTTTCGATAATATTCTAGTTTGTTGAATTTGTATGTTTAGAAAGACTTTATAAACCACAGCTAGAATCTTGATTATCATCATCAATGATATAAATGGCTTTAGATTATTTTCATTCAGTGAACAAATGTTTTTATTCTGAATGACGTCACAGAAAAGTATGAAGTTAAACGGCAAAGAAATGTGACTGCATTTCCTACAATGTCCACTAGAGAGCAACATACATCCATAGGTATGTTGCGAACATTTCACAACCACAGAGTGAAAGCAGAGCCATGAATAATATTGATATTTTTAAAATGTGACGTTTTCCCTTTTAAGGGTTGAAACTCAAAGTCTCTATTTTTGCTTAAAACATTCAGAAATGTGAAGAAACTGAAAACTCTAATAAATGTATATCAATCAAATTTGCAAGTATATATGCATAGTAAAATATGTAGTAAAATATGCATTTGTCATGTGTTAATGCAGTTAAACAGATATTGGGCTGAAAATAAAGCATCTGTTATGAAAACACAACAAAAGGTGATTAGTTAAAATCAGCTGCTGAGCAGGTGAGAAACCAAAGGTTTCTGATATCTGTATGCAGCTGATAGAATCAGAACAGATGTTCTGATGATAAAATTCGTCCTGCAAACTGATTTTAATTAAACAATCAAACCAAGAAATCAAAGTGTAAAGTAGAAATGAAGGAGGGATCACAGAAACACCTGACTGGGGAGTTTTCAGGATATTTATTCACTTCTCAGCTGTCTGTGTCATATCTGGGTTATAATTATGGTGCTAATATTTGATATGGAATCATGTTTTAACAACTGAAAAGACTCCCAGCAACTATAAAACATTAAAATCTTAATATATCTAGTGACCTAAAGCAACACTGAGCTGTGGCAGTCTGCTTCACATCAGGAAGCAGACGTTCAGACCTGCAGCCACTGATTTCTTACAAACAGGTCGTATCGTGGTAACAATGACAGGATGGTGAGTCTACAGGTCTGTTGCTTATTAACTGGTCCAGTTGTTAAAGAGCAGTAACTGCATCATGTTATCCGTTCTGTAAATATAGAAAACTGGAGATAAAAAAGAGTCAAGGACAAAAACTGAGGAAACAGAATCACAGGAAGTCTCAGCAAAGTCAAGATAAAAGACAAACCAGAACGTCAGGATGGGATTTATGTGAGAATGCATCTATAAAACACACGTTGAGTGGAAACAGAAGAAAATTAACTTTTTCCAAACTATCTGGGTTATTGCAAACAGGGACTTAGTTACAGCATCCATCCATCCATCCATCCATCCATCCATCCATCCATCCATCCATCCATCCATCCGTATTTAAACATCAATTAATTAAATTAGTAAAAGAAAAAGGTACATATCATCTTAAGTGGTTGAGCTATATGCTCCTTTTCAAACAGAGATCAAAAGATATGTACACATCACATCAATGGTTAAAAGGTTTAGAACGTCACAATTTTTCTTTTTTTATTGAAAATGATGCAGTTTTATTTGTGTGTTCTGTGAAATGCAGGTATAGAACATATATAAGAACTGATGTTTTTGTTTTTTTAAAGAAACTTATAAACAAACTTTTTAAAGGACATTAAAGTAAGTCATCTTTATCCTCTTTAACTTATACAGTTTATCCCTTCTGTTCTTTTCTGCTTCCTCAAGAAGAAAAGCAGAACCTGTTGGACCTTTTTCTGCCCTGTTCTGGTGATGAAGCAGTAGAGCAGCGGGTCTGCCAGGCAGTTCATGGTGGATATAGCAGTGCTAACCTTGTAAATAAAGAGGAACCATTTAAAACTCTGGCAGCCATCCAACAGCATGCGGACCATGAAAGAGACATGGATCGGTCCGAAGCAGACCAACAGGCAGAGAAGAACCACCGTCAGCAGCTTTGAGATCCGCAGCCGTTCCTCGTCCATCGTGGCTCTGTTTGCTTTCACTGCCAGGCGTGTGCTCTGGGTGGAGAAAAAGACGATGAGAACCGGAACCACGAAGCCCAGGAAGAAGCGAGCGATGCCAGCATTAGCCATGGTCTGCGACAGCGGGAGGAAGATGTCGTAGCACAAAGAAAACATGTTGTTTTCATAGTAGGAGTCCTCCCAGGTTATGGTGCACACATTGAAGCCCATCACCAACACCCAAATGGTGACGGAGATCATGGCGGTGGTGCTGACCTTCCTCGTCCAGGCGTACCTGAGCGGGTGAACCACCGCCAGGTAGCGGTTCACTGCGATGCAGCAGAGGAAAGCCTCACTGGTGTAGAAGTTGGTGTAGAGCGAGTAGATGGAGGCCAAACAGACGTAGCCTCCGTGGGTCCAGACGCCTCTCCACAGGAAGTCCATCCACAGGGAGAGGCCCAAGGTGAAGGTCAGGTCACTCAAGGCCAGATGGAAGAGGTAAACGCCAAGGTCGTTTTTCTGCCTGATGTGCTGACACGACACGTACAGGGAGAAGGTGTTCGCAGGGATGGAGATGATGATGACGGTCAGGTAGTAGAGGAGGAAGAGCTTCCTCCTGAGAGGCGTTTCCACCAGGAAGCATCCTGAAGCATTGGCCCCCAGAGTCAGGTTCTCCATGGCAGACCGCAGGTTTTAACGCCAAACTCTGGTGGAAAACAGGAGGAAGAGAAACAAACAGCTGGAAAACTTTTACATATTTACTGATAAAACATTTACTGAGTTCACTGTGTCATACTTACCATTAATATTTAAACACATTAAAGTTTTGTCACAGGTCTTTTAATTTCACAAATCTGTTTCTTAATTTTATTTTATTTTTTTTAATACGTTAGTTTGGTGACATAAAGATAAGATTTGTTACTATTTCACATCTAAACGCATTCAGATATTTTCCCTCTTTCTGCAGGTGTAGAGGCATTTGTTTCCTCTGGCTTCTTTCTCTTCATTCCATTCAGTTTATTTGTGTAGCACCAATTTACAACTAATTTCTCAAATCAATTCACTTTGTGATGATATTTTAAAGTACTTAATAAGGTCCAACGTGTTTAAAATGAGAAAAACACACATCCGTCACGTCCTCTGGTCAGTCTTTGCAGAGGTCTGCAAAGACTGACCTGATCAGACTGGTCAGTCTGATAAATTTGCACAAATTTATCAGAGATAAATTATTTTGAGGCCACATGCCAAAACCATGTTGGAGCCAAACTATCAAAATTCCCAGAACTAACTTTTCCCAGGACTCATTAATCCAAAGGGCATTTCGACTGAACTCCTACAGAAACCCATCACCCTGTGGAAAATAGAAACTTTATAGCATGTATCTGTTCCATCACTTTGTGCATCACATACCATAATGTCTTTGTTTCTGAGTTAAATTACACAAGTTCAATTTTATGAATTCATCAGACCTCCATAAAAGCAGTTATTACATTTTTGTAATTGGAGCAATGAACGTCTGCATGAAATGAAACATTTCCAACATTTCTGAGCTGCTATTCTGGGTGAAAGGATCGACATCCGACCCGTCCTGAGGAGACTCATCAAACATTAGTTCTGCACAACAACATGAATAAAATAAATAAAATACTATTTTGAACAAATTAAAAGTTCAGGTTTTTTTCAGGTTTAAAACTCAAAGTTGATTACTTACAGTTTTCTCCTGGACTCCGTCCATATACCTGCAGCGTAGATCAGGCCGGCTTCATGTTTCTTCATCAGTCTGCTTCCAAACCAGCAATCAGGAGAAAAACAAACACAGGCCAGTTTTAGTCTGGACACAGAGTGAGAGGTTTCATGTTTGTTGCGTCGTTACGTTGGTGATGATCATGACTGCCTGATGGTCATTATTACCATGTCTCCATAGTGCACTTATCAGCTCTACATGTTCCTGTTTAAAATAAAAGCCCATTTACCTTTAGCACTTTTAAAACATGATTCTGATGTAATTTTCTGTCCTCCACAGAAACGACACCCAGGTCTCTGAGTTTAGTTTAGTTTTTTAAATTCAGTTGGTAAAAGTTTCTCTCTGCGCCTCATTAGAAACATGGAACTGTCTGAAACATGTTGCAGGAATCTGGTTGTTCTTCAGTGTTTCTGTTTGATCAAGGATGGACGTGTGCTGATTATATTATGTGAAGGTGAAGGATAACAGCGCCCCCATGTGGCGAAACGGGAGAACATGCATGCAGAGCCTTTAGGTCGTCCATTCCAAAATGAAATGAAATAAAAACAATGAGAAGATTAGAATGTTATATAACACCATTAAAGAATATTTAATACAGAAATGTGTGCCTGTCTATGTTGCACTTTACTTGGTCTGGGCTCCTTTTGCATGAATTACTGCTTCAGTGCAGCGTAGCATGGAGGACATCAGCCTGGTTCTGTTCAGGAAGTCTAGGTATAACAACTTCAGCTAAACTTAATAAAAAAAAAAACACTTTTATTAGTAACCAAGATGTTTGACCTTTCTAAGTTTGGAACCAGAAACGACAACAATAAGAGCTTTCTAATGTAGACAGCACATATCAGGCTGATTTTCTGAAAAATATAATAAAATCATTGAAACAATCTCGCCCGGCTGTTATTATTATTTTCAGACAGAAAGTTGAAAAGTTTCAGGTCCAGATAAATCAGACTACTGAACAACTTGTATCTTAAGATAAACCTTCAATATCTGCTGTGATTAGCTGATAACCTCACTATTTATATCTAACTCCATTTATTGAATATAACTCAATAAATGGAGTTATATTTTATGACTTGAACTGTCTTCTGGTTTTAGTATCAGATGAAATCCCAAGTGGTGTTTATCAAACTGATAATAAATCAATCCTAATCGTTCCAAAATCCACTTTTCAGCAGGATTTTGGACCATCTTAGTACTCCATTTGTTTTCCTCTCAACCTCTGATTAAGGAGGAGTTTAGAACAAGGAACAGATCAGCTGTAGTCGTTTACCGGATCCGTCTGTGTGTGTTGGTTCCTGAAGTCCAGCTGAAGGTCAGACGTTATGAATCTGTCTTTGCTGAAAAACCCCCTTGTTGAGTTTTTATCTGCTTTCTGTGCACTTTTTTCTACCACAACTTTTCCTTCCACTCAATTTTTCATTAAAATATATGAATACAATAACTTGTAAAGAGTTAGCTATTTTCGCAATTAAATTGTATGTGTAGACCCATGAAAAACAAACTATATCTAAATGAAAACACTGAATATAAAAACAGGCACCTCAACATTATTTTTTATCTTTAGTTTCTCAGTGTAAGAAGTTCTTCAGTGTTATTTCAGCTATCCAGCGCGATTCCACATACAACCGCTAGGGGCGTCTGTCGCATTGGTGCATAGAGAAGGTTGAGCACACAGAAGAAGAATAAACCTTCCAGTTAGATGCGGAAGCTCATCGTGTGTCTCATCTTTTCTGTATAACAGGTCAGTAAAAATGTATTTTGATGCATAAATATTGATTAGCTTTAGGAGTTGAAGAGGTTATTGAATCGGGAGTCAACTAGTGAGTCACATTATGCAGTTTGTGATGAGTATTATGTAGAAAACGGGACATAATTCTGGAGCCTAATTTATGCTAATGCTAGCGAACTTCTGTGCGTTGAGCTAGCTGAGAAATAGCTGAAGGACTGCTGAATTCGGTTGCATTTTGTACATTTCGAAACGATTTTCAAATAAAGGATGCTATTTCAATCTCTTTGATTGTAAAATGGAGTTTTGTTTATGGTTATTGCAAAAACAGAAACCATATTGTTACGACATTCGGTGAGTAACTAATGATTGTTTATGTGTAAAGCTTAGTAAAGAGACGCAGCAGAGCAGTTTTGAATTTTTTGTGTAGCAGATAAAGTACTATTATTCTGTAAAACAATACAGTTAAAAGCTAAGATGTATATTTTATTTGTGCAGAATAAAAATTGTGAAAGCTATTAAAATAATTAAAAGCAAATTCATATACCTTATTTTCTGCACTATAAGGTGCGCCTAACACCTTCAATTTCCTCAAAAGACGACAGTGTCCCTTATAATCCGGTGCGCCTTATAGTGCGGAAAATACAGTACTTTTATTTTGATTGTTAAAAATACCTATATATATATATATATATATATATATATATATATATATATATATATATATATATAGCATAGAAGGGATGCTATATATATATATATATATATATATATATATATATATATATATATAAGGGATGCCAAGGGATATATATGGCATCCCTTCTCACCCTCCGCGGGTGAGAAGGGAATTTTTTTTATGCCTTAGTGCTGCTGAGGCTTGTTTCGCTGCAGTGAAAGTAACAATGTCCAGATAACACGCATGCAGCTGTTTACAATTCTGCCACAATATGTTGACATTTAGGAGCTGACGGACTGCCAGGTCAGTAACGGGTCACCAAATAAAGACTCGTGATTTCTCCCTGCACAGCATGCTTTGTGGACAAATCATATTATGTGTAGATTAATTTCAGGAATTATTCTCTTGAGATCATTTGTGTCATCTTTCAAGTGCTGGGAAAGAGGAAAGATCAAATATTCCCTCTAAACTAATAAAAACTCTTGGAAGATGTGTTGCTTAATTTGCAAAAAAAAAAAAAAAAAAAGAAACAAAGAAATATCCTCAAGAGAAAATGACTGTCTCATTTGGGTTAAAAAAGATCATGCAACAAACCATTTTGATATAAAATAAAGAAAAAGTATAAAAGTTAGAGGTGTGCCGATCGATCGGTCACCGATCATAATCGGGCCGATTTTCATGAAAAAGTGCATGATCGGTGATCTGCGATCATTGGCTCTTGTTGCTGATACCGATCATCTCATTTCGCAGCCTGCCTGTGCAGCTGGTCTCCTCTTTCCTTCACACTGCGCAAACGCGCAGCAACAAATCCTAATGAAAAAAGTTTTAAAATAGGCCATTCATTGAAGGTGTCCCTTATAATCCGGTGCGCCTTATAGTGCGGAAAATACAGTACTTTTATTTTGATTGTTAAAAATACCTATATATATAATATATATATATATATATATATATATATATATATATATATAAAGGGATGCCAAGGGATATATATGGCATCCCTTCTCACCCTCCGTGGGTAAGAAGGGAATTTTTTTTATGCCTTAGTGCTGCTGAGGCTTGTTTCGCTGCAGTGAAAGTGACATTGTCCAGATAACACGCATGCAGCTGTTTACAATTCTGCCACAATATGTTGACATTTAGGAGCTGACGGACTGCCAGGTCAGTAACGGGTCACCAAATAAAGACTCGTGATTTCTCCCTGCACAGCATGCTTTGTGGACAAATCATATTATGTGTAGATTAATTTCAGGAATTATTCTCTTGAGATCATTTGTGTCATCTTTCAAGTGCTGTGAAAGAGGAAAGATCAAATATTCCCTCTAAACTAATAAAAACTCTTGGAAGATGTTTCTTAATTTGCAAAAAAAATAAAGAAAGAAAGAAATATCCTCAAGAGAAAATGACTGTCTCATTTGGGTTAAAAAAGATCATGCAACAAACCATTTTGATATAAAATAAAGAAAAAGTATAAAAGTAATGACTTAACCTGAACATGCCACGTTAAGGTGTGTCAGCTCCATCAGGCTAACGAGGTCACCAGAACAGGACATGCTCTTTGTCTTCACATTGTTATAGAACTGTAAAATATTTGTTCCCTATTTTTGCTTTTTAGACAGACTTCAATCTTTCGAATAATCAAAACATATGCACTTATAAAAGATTTACAAAAAGTCAATTAGCTTTTTATTAAAATTTTTTTATTTTTTGCAAAAAACAAAAGGAAAAGTCAACAAGGCTGATGCTAATGTTAGCATCCACAGTACACTTTCTAAATAAAGTCCATGAATGATCAGAACTTTTTGAAATATATATATATATATATATAATCTCTCCCCCTCACTGCCAAGAAGAATAAAATAGTGTTAATACAAACTAGCCAACAAACTGCATTACCCCAAGTAAAGAGTTTTTTCAAAGAGACTAGATTAGTTTCAGGAAATTTCCCCAAACCTCCCCAAATTGACCATGCTTAGAGTGAGAATCTGATTTTGTCGGGTTGTAAGCATGATGTCAGCCACCACAGAGGAGGTGGAGACGCTTCCCTCCACCTGAGCAGAATGGCTCATCTGGCCAGGAGGAAAGGCAGAACATGCTGTTGGTTTTTATTTAGAGTCACCATTCCCTCTGATTCAGCTGCAGGGCAATCAGTGGCTCAGGAGTGTATCCAACAAACATGATCAAATCTGAAAAAATTCCATGCTATTTCAGACATGAGCAAAACCAAAGCATGTGACAGAGAGACAATTCAGTATATTTGTATCTCACACAGTAGAGGCTGACATCAGGACACAGAGGATAGTTTGAGTTCAGAGATGTGAACTCTGCTCCACTTTGGATTGGATGAGGAAATGTTTAGCTCACAGTCAGGATGGAGGCCCAGGAGGACTCTGAAATAGATTTGCTTATTTGAAAAAGCACCCTTCATGTCTGCTGTAAAGAAATAAGATGTTTTTATTATATGTTACATAGCAAAAGAATAGCGTCAACAATATGTGACAGAATGGACATAATAATTACAATATAAGAAATAATATAAGAAATAATTACACCCCCTCCCTTTTTTTTGTTTACTTGCTTCTGTTTTTCTCATGCTGGCTGTACTGCAGTTACAACGGTTCGCCACCAGTGGGCACATAGAGCACAGTGACGCTCCTGACTCAGGAGCCAACGCAATTAAGCGCAGTAACGGCTGGTCAGTGAAGGCGCTCACTGTCGCTCTCATGTCTCAACAGCGTTCATCAAAATAAAAGAACCTGCACAAAACCACTGATTAATTATTAAGTGTGCAACAAATACAAGTATTTCTGTTAATGTGCTAGTGCTATCACCAGAGAATAATTGTTAATTCCCACCAGGCCTGTTAAGTCTCCTTTAATCTAACTCTAGTCCGTTTTCCAGAAAGTGCAGTTCGTTTGGGGAAGTGTGAGTGTGTAATCAAACTGTTGCAGACCAAAAAAGTGAACTCTGGTCCTACAAATCTCAGTCTGGGTTCTGTTGAAGTGAACTCTGGTGTAGGTCCAATGCAAAAGTGAACACCAAGTGGAATGGAGACAGCTTCAAAAGCAGGAATTTGACTACAGCACGAGGCATTCTGGGTAAATGTAACCAAAATACATATGCTAGTCCAGCGCTATCTTATGGTCTTTTGCCAAAGACTAAAGAGAAATCTTCCAACCATTAAAATCTGGCACCACTCCACTTCTGTTTCCATGTGGTGAAGAAGGAAGTTGCTCTCAGTGTCTTCAGAGGTTTCTTTGTCGTTTCCTTCAGTGGTTCTTGATGCAGCGCCCCCACAGGCCAGGAGGGGAACAGGTTGGTTTGACTCAGAGCAGAGAGTAAGAGAACCACAGCAGCTGGAGGTGGAGCATATGATGAAGTTTTAGTTCCCAGTTGAACTGAGTCTACCAGACAACATACTGAAGATCTGAGTGAAGAGAGGGTGCCGTTGGTACTCAGGCATGAGGTGGAAGCACCTTATTGTTGATTTATGAATGCTGACCTTAACTGAGGCAGGGAGGCCTGTTTACATGTGGTAGTGGTGGTTGACCAGCGCCTCCTGGGATGGTTCTCCACTGCTCTGTTTTCTCCATGTGTGGATGATGACTCTCACTCTGGAGTCCTGAAGCCTTAGAAAGACTTTTGTAACCCTTTTCAGCCTGATAGATGCCAATTACTTTGTTTTGTCTGTTATTGTTTATGTCTTTTAGATGATGTTGCTTTTTGAGATCCTTCAGTCATCAGAGAGATACTATTTATTAATTGTATTTGCAATAATCAGACCTGCTTGCATATTTAATCAGAATTAACAATATGTGAAAACTATAATGAACTTGTGAAAGACGTCTGCATCTGTGAAGAACATCACATCACAACCATGGCTGGATAAGTCCAGTTGGGGTATTATGGAAAAATCTTACCCAGACACTGTTGAGGTGAAAATCAGGTTTATTAATAACATGCACACAACATGAGAGCTTACAATATAAGACACTCAAACAGGTCAGTAAAAGTTGAGAGTAAATGTCTGGCAGTCAGAACGAACATTTTGATACGAAGCACAGAGTCAAACACATGAGACTGATGTCTGGATCTCTAGGACAGCTGACGTCGGCCGTGGAGCTTACACAAGTTCATTTGGATTAAGCATTACAATGAAAATATACCATGACATGAACATCAGATTAACAAAATCAGATAAGATGCTTCTATCCTGAAACTTCTAGATGCACCTCTGATCCAACAGGCCTGAATCAAATGGCTGAACTCCTTCATCAGTCCTTCCTGTCTGGTAGCCACTCTTTTGATCCAGACGTGTTGGAGCAGGGATGTGTCTAAACCCTGCAGGAGTGAGGCTCTCTTGGACTGAACTCGGGCATTCCTGTCTTAAACCAAAACAAAGAACAATGCTTCCAGAACCATAATAACGCCGTTAAACAGAACACTCATCAATGGTCAAGCTAAATGTGAGAATTAGCTGTTTGTGCCCATCCTTGCCAAGGTGTTGCTCAGAAGCAGCATGACTGAGTCAAACTGCAGTAAGTTAAGACAGAAAAACAGCTTGGAAGACATTTAAATACATCAGCAGAATAAATACTGAGTTTCCTGAGCTAGCTGTACTAATGTTGGCACATTGCATGGAGATAAAGTTAGTAAGTTTTGGATTACAAGTTTATATTTCTGAAGCTACATGACAAGAAACTCTGCAACAGAGCAGAACATATGGAGCCTTCACAATGCAATCCAAACTCTGCTTCCGTCTATAGATTGCTTCCATTATCCTGATTCAGTCCATTATTTTATTATTTCAGTGATACACAACATGCGGTCATCCTGTTTAATTATGTAGCAGAGTTGTTATGGAATTATTCTGAAAGCACTTAAAAATAAAATAAACTTGGTGTGGTAGAATAAATGTTTTTCTATCACTTCATGCAAAGACGTGTTGACAAATAACCAGAATAAAGAAAAACAAAGAACTGAACTGGTAAATAATCACACCCTTTGTTTTAGCTGGACTCCAATACTGATATATTCGTAATAGGGCTGAAACGATTCCTCGAATGATTCGAGTACCTCGATTACTAAAATTCCTCGAGGAAAATTTACCTGCCTCGAAGCTTCGTTAATTTATGTTTTATTAGTCAGCGCACCGTGTTCCGGCCGGGACTTCATTTGCGTTGCGCGGAGCTCTCACTTCCGCCTCTGAGTTGTTGACAAAAGCTAAGTCTCAGCGGCATAAAGTCCAATCTTCAAGATTGGCCCGTGGGGATTTTATTGATTGATGATAATGCCCGACTTTTTTATCGTTTTTGGGGAACCAATAAGCATCCTTAAAATGACTGGGGGAATGCCTGGAGTACGGCAGCATTTCTCCTCCGGGGCTGCTGGTTGAAAGCGAACGGCGGGAAGAGCGCTGAGGTGAGCGGATAGCCTGAACAGGGCGGGCGGCTGAGTAGCTGATGCTTACCGTGTAAATGTAGCTTTACCGACGAACCGCACAATACATTTCATATCCCGGTCTGAAGAAACGGGTGGCGGAGCGCATCGTACATGGCTGGTAGATGAGTTTCTGAGTGTGACCAGTGAAGGTGTCGTAAATATCCCGTATTGCTTCCCCCCGTGTTCGTCCCCCGGTCTAACGGTTCGTCAGTCCGCTGGTCTATTTCCTCCCCTCCATCTTACGTTCCTTCATTCGCCCTCTCCTCCCACTCCAGGCGGCATTTCCCGTATTTTCAAACCCAAAGCGTGACAGGTTAGGTGGCAAGGTGAGTTTAATTAATCTATTAAACTCACTGAAGATGAATACATAAACTAAAAGCTGGATTGTAGACATTTTTTATAAGCATATTTGTGAGCCTGCCTCTTTGTTATTAAATTCAATATAATTTCAGATTTTTCTATAACTTTTCTTCTGGTTAACTTAGAAAGTGAGCTATTATTGTTACAGGTTACTTTTCTAAACTACAAAAAAGCAACTGTTAGGGATGCTCAAATATGGAAAATTGGACTGATATTGATATCTGATAGTAACACCGGTATTATGCCAGATTTACCAATATTTCATTTTATAATTTTTTTTATCCGATTACTCGATTAATCGTAAGAATAATCGATAGATTACTCGATTACTAAAATATTCGTTTACAACAGCCCTAATTCGTAACATCCTCCTTACATTTTTTGTTGCACAAAAATATGAATAAGTATACCTTGGCTTGTAAAAGTTAAAGCTTTTACAGAAACAAGGTAATTTTTTTCCATTATTTTTGTTTAATTTCTCTGTGGAGCTGTTGGCCTTATGGTCTCACTGTCTGTACATCAGCTCATAAAGATAACTCTGAAACTGGACCTGTAGACATGAAAAGGATCAATCTGTGGGTCACTGAATGACTTGCCTTGATTTGATGTTACCTTTGCCACAGATTGCAATTGGTAATCATTCCTCCAGCTAACAAGTTTATTTTTTGGTTGTCTCTTCTCTAAATAAATGGGGGGAAAAAAGTAAACTCATATTCTAATTGATAATATTTTGTTGGGATTTAAGACTTCGTAGAAGCCTTGTACTTGTAGTTCGGCTGATGGTCGCACTGCGTTTTTGGTCCCACTGCTTGAAGAGTTCCTTCAGTTTGTCTCTGAAGTTTCTTCCGACAATGACGTAGAGAATGGGGTTAAGAACGCTGTTGAAGAACGCCAAGTAGGTGAAGATCTGCCCACAGAAGTGCTGGATTTCCTTAGAGGTGCAGAGTGTCAGGATGCCGGCCTTGTGGAGCCAGGTCGGGACTTCCCGCAGATGGAACGGGACCCAACAGATCAAGAACGCCAGCAGGACGACCAGCACCAAAGTGTCGGCCTTGTGGTCCGTTTTCCTCGTCTTTACTCTTTGGATCGATCTGTTTCTCAGAGCTTTGAGGATGTTCACAGTGCAAAAGAAAATGATGGAAATGGGAATAAAAAACCCTAACACCAAAATCATCAACTCAGTCATCTTTGATATAGTTGGATCAGCTTCATGACAGGCAGTTTTATTTTTGACATCTTCATGTTTCAATTTTGTGTTTATTAGTCTTGGAACACTAAGAATTAATCCCAGAATCCAAACCACAACACAACTAATTTTAGCACATTTTGGGCGACGCATTCCCCCATGGGACAGTGGATGGACCACGGCCAAATAGCGATCGATGCTAACCAGAACCAGGAAGTAGATGCTGCAATAGACGTTCATCAGGATGCTCACTTTTACGATTTTGCACATGGCAAGACCTAAAATCCAGTCAAACTTATTCCAAACGCTGACAGCCCAGAAGGGCAGGAAGGAGACCAGGAACAGGTCAGCAGCAGCCAGGTTGCTCAGGTAGATCTCAGCCACGGTGCAGGGCTTCTTATGGAGGATGAAGACCATCAGCACAAAGATGTTGAAAACTATTCCCAGAACAGAGATGGACAGGATGTACGCTGGGACATAAGTGAAGGACCAGTCGACGGATTCAAGTGAGCAATTATTAGAATTTGTCTGGTTTGGTCCTTTAGCCATGGAGCTGTTAGCCACCATTCTGAAGAAAGATGCAAGCAAGAGGAACAAAAGAAAACATTAAACAATGTGAAATTAGATTTATGTTTCAGACTTTATAAAAACAACTGTGATGTAAATAATATAATGAATAATAACATGTTTAACTGGTGAAAATATGTTCCCATTTAGCCAAAAGTTCGTCCAACAAACAAAGAACGCTTCCCCAGCCTTTAAAATCTTTATGTTGCTAGTGGGTGTAGCAGTGGAGAGCACTAATGCCTTGCAGCAAGAAGGTCTGTGGTTTGAATCTGAGCTCGAGGTCCCAGTGCAAGAGGAGCCCCTCTAGTTTGCCCCAAGGAGGAAGTGTGAGCATGGTTGTTTGTCCTGTGATGGACTGCTGACTCAACGGATAAATGTGTACATAAACCATCAGTGAGTGGATGATTAAAATATTTTGATCTCCACTCTGCATACGTGTTTAATGAAAGTCTCACCCTCTCCTTTTGGTGTTTTTATAGGGAGAACAAGGGAGCAAGGAAGACAAATGTAACTGACAAAAACTGAGCACAGGAAATAAATTACAAACCTTATTAGAGAATTGAAGGGGACTAAACTCTTAAATATGTAAGTGAAAGAAATGACGCACGGAGACGTAGTTCTTGCTGCTAGGCCATAGACGAGCCGGAGATCTATTACACTACCACGGATTCCTCATTACAGTTTCATCAGTTCAATACTCAAAAATCTTCCAAAGTCTCAACAAAAAATCTCCCCGTATTTTAAAGATGAACTTTTTATACATTCTCATCCTCACTGATGTGCGTTGGAAAGTTTCAACCAATGGCGTTGCTACCCTTGATTTGCGTAAAGATTCTGGTGTGCTTTATACTGAGTGTGTATTGGACAACCTTTAAAATATTTAAGACCTCATGAACTCAACATCTGCTCCATTTCAGAATTGCTGAATAGGACAATTTTTCTCAAATTGTTATTCTTATCTTGTCCAAACAGACGTCCTTTCCAAGTCATTTTTTGGTTCCATTTGCGCTTTGCATGCAAATTGAAGGAAAGGAGTCGGTCAGGTCGATCTAGTGAGGCGCCAAAATCCTTTTCACAAAAACAACTCCTTAAATAGTATTTCCGCTCTTACAACCTAATCTAAAATAACCAAGACTGAACTGAACTAAGGCAAAACAAAAGCTAGGCTGATTTAGTCACAGAATAAAACTACAAGCCAAGTAGCCCCCAGCCCCCCGAAAAAAACAAAGATCCTGACATCACCCCCTCCCAAAGTGGATACCAGACCTGGTTTAAGACCAGAAACAGAAAATAAACCAGTCCAGGCTGGACCTGAGAAGGAGGGCCAAAATACAAAACAAATGTTCATGGAGGATGACCAAGAGGTAGACTAATGGAGTCACAAGTTACAAACAAGATTTTAACCATGAAGTGGTTCAGAGAAGGCCAACAAGAAGATCTAGAGAATGACTGTCTGCAATGAAAGCGTCCATGATCTGGAAGCTTGTCACTGGCAGCAGAGCCGCTGACTCTCTGGAGGCTGGAAACTAAAAGATCTTGCTGGGGGACGACTAGGTGGTGGCAGCTCGGCCAACTGGAACCCACAACAAGGCTCAGGACCTGGAGACAACCCACAGAGAAGCTCTGCAGCATGGGACCCATGAAGTGGTTCTGCTGCTGGCAGATTGAGGCTGGTGATGGAGGGATCGATGCTGATAAGAGCCTGCAGACGACTGAGCTGCTGCAAGTCTTTGGCGAGACTTTTAAAGGCTTTAGAGTTCTGAGGCGTGGGGCTAACGGAGAGTGATAGAGATGGTGGCAAAGAGGACGAGGAGCAGTGGAGGTGAAAGCCTGGTCTTCTGGAGAAGCTGAGGGAGTGTCAACCAGACTTCCTGGAGAAACTGTGGAGGCGTCTGCAGTGGGTGGATAAGTTAGCTGGAGGAACAGAGACATGTGGTTGAGGTGGGGTGGCTTGTGGGATGTGTCGGCTAACGTTGCTTGTTGGTCCCACTCTGCTTCTTCCAACAGCTCCTCCCAGCACAGAACAGAGAGCTGAGGAACTCATTTCTGCAGCATATTAACCGACGCCACTTCAACGCAGACAAGAGGGACAGTAGAATACTTAATGTGTGAAATCTGATTTACAACCTAATCTATTTTCCTAATGCATATAATACCCAGGCACATATTTCTTACTCTTTTTTATAACGTGCTGCCATGGTGAACAAGGCTTGGCCAGAGTTCTCACTGAAGGACTTTCTCTCTTATTTGCTCTAGTTCTGCAGCAAGAAGCAAGTCTGATTGGTCCTTCAATCATGTTTGGTGTTGATTGGACCCAAATGCAGACAACTTGAAGCTGTGAGTAGTTGGTAGAAGTTTGATAAAAAACAACAACAAAACAATGACATCACAAGGATCAAGAGCAGGGAAAAATGGGGACAGAGAACATGGAATATATAACGGGAGGATCCGGTGAGTGAATGAAAGAGACGTGGTTAAATTCAGGGAATTTGGATTCTGGAACAGTGGACCGGTACTAATTAGAAAATGAGGTTCAGGTGTGAGGTGAGCAGAAAGCAGGCGGAGGGGGAGAGAGATGGCACAGGGGGAGTAAACCCCAACCAGGGACCAGGGAAAACGAAGCTAACTGGGACAAAAACTAATTAAACTCTGGAAATAAACCAAATCTAACTAACAAAGAGCTGACTGAACTAAAGTAAAACAGAAGCAAGGCTGATCTAATCAAAATAAGAATAACTCAGGCAATCATAAAACAAATGAACAAAACCAGAAAAACCCAAAACAACCCAAGAAACGGCAGTATGTGGTTTAAGCCTTTAGTACTGCACTGTAACAGTCGACTGTATACTGACATAGATACATTAGTAGGTGCAGACTGACATGCTGAAGAAGTCAAAGCAATTTAAGAGATTGTTGTACATCTGTTAATTTTCTAATTAATTGCAGGCTTTGCAAAGCAGTAAATGTTGCAGAATGTTTAACTCTAAACTCTAAAATAAAAGCAAAAAATAGCAAAAGTATAAATTTGTTGCATACCTTCAGGTGGACAGACGAATTTCTCCCAATGAAAAAAGAAGCAACCCTTCTGCAGCGCCGACGCTTCTAACTACTGTTTGACAAGGATTTGCTTAAGAAAGCATCTGATGCTGAACAGACATCTGATGTTAACATTTGCTTCATTCCCACCCCTCTCCTCCTACTGGGTAATGACTGCCTTTTTTCTACCAGTCCATTGAATGTGGGCTGTGGAGTTTATTTCTTGTAACAATACGTCTTGGCATGTTCTACAGTTGGAGAGCCTGTTTGTCACTGTCGATGGTGCTACTGCTGTCAGGAAATGAATTTGTGGGTTAAACAGATTACTTAAGAATGTGGGGTTATACTCATGAAAACATATACTCCTTTGCAACTAACTGTGATGATCAAACTTAAAAAGAAAAGTCGTGTTTACCAGGAAGAGAACTGAGAGGGATCATAGAGCAAACAGGACAACGTTTCTCACAGGAACTGAGTCTGATGCCACAGACTGTCCAAAGGCGAAGTCAGTGACCAGGACGTTTTACTGGAATGTAAAAAACAAAACCCTCTAACGGTAATGTGAAGTTCAAAGGCTTGACTTGAACTCTTTTTGGTCTGACTTTATCACATCTCTATTTAAGAATTTCTGTGCTCAGCTATTTTGTGTGAAAAGTTAACTGAAAGCCAGTTAAAAGATGAAAATGGCTCAATACTGTACCGGGTTTACATGCAGACATTTGACACCTAAGCAATGTGTGTTGACAAAGGAATTGGACAGTAGCTTCACCCTGAGTCAATATTCACTGGCTGATTCTGAAGAGTGGAATGTGCAGAACACACAAAACTCCCCAGAGCATCAATAATATTTTTGTACAACTCAATTTTTATTGAGTGAAAGTGAAGAAATTATGTCATAATGCATTTTTTAGCCTCTTGGGAATAGCCTGAGCATGCATGTTTACGAAAGTACAGTCACATCTGAACGATCAAACACTTTGTAAAGAGGTTATAATCTGATTAGTTTTCCTGAAATGACTTCACAACAAAGAGTCTTCAGTGTTTATGACGGCAAGGCTGTAAACAGAAATAAACCAATCAGCCATTATAAAGAGTTGATTGGATGTAATGACAGAAAAACAAAGTCTACTTGGATCTTGTTTGTATTTTAACAAGATAATGTTATATTGCTTCCATTATCTTCATTTAAATCCATTATTTCCATAAGAGGGACAGTAGAATACTTAATGTGTGAAATCTGATTTACAACCTAATCTATTTTCCTAATGCATATAATACCCAGGCACATATTTCTTACTCTTTTTTTTATAACGTGTCCATCCATTCTTGTGATTCACATTCAGATTTATTTGTATCCCTGATGGGCAATTGATTTTACAGCAAGTATAAAAACTAAGAGACAAAGTATCAAAGATTAAACAATAAAAAAACAACAAAACATACCAAAAGGACATGAGATACAAATCAATACATAACGGGGAGAGTACAGCAGTGTATTTCATAGGAGGTGTAAAGTGTATTTTGGCTACCATAGCAACAGAGACATGCTGATGCTTACGTGTGTTTTGTGATCAACTGAGCATCTCAGGATAACACTAATCCAGTGGTTCTTAACCTGGGTTCGGTCGAACCCCAGGGGTTCGGCGGAGCCTCTGCCGCGGAGGTAAAGACACACTGTGTAAAGTCGTGATGACGCCCCGCTTTGCCATCACTTGCTGCAGAGGATCACGTTACATTGCTGAGCCAATCAGAGCTGCTGCAGAGGATCACGTCACATTGCTGAGCCAATCAGAGCTGCTGCAGAGGATCACGTTACATTGCTGAGCCAATCAGAGCTGCTGCAGAGGATCACGTTACATTGCTGAGCCAATCAGAGCTGCGGGAAGGAGCTCCACTCTCAGCCTGGATTTGAATTTGTGTCTTTAATTACTTCAGTAAAACTCACCGTTTTTACCAAATTCCATAGCTTTCGGTGTACTTCTAAATATGCTCCTTAGTCACATCTTTTCGGGGTTGGTACTGCCTCTAGTGGCGTGGGGGAGGCATTACAACTAATATAATTACATTAATAAATCAGAATACCGCAAATTATTTTCTGTGTCGCGGGGGCGGGGTTCGGTGAATGCGTATATGAAACTTGGGGGTTCGGTACCTCAAAAAAAGTTAAGTTCAATCTGGAAAGACTCAGACGGACAAAAGGGGAACAATTAAAAGATTTAATGACAGGAATGAATAAGTTCTTTGGCGCTCGGACCCCGGCAGCAAATTCGAGCTGAGATTTGATGTGAACTCAATGAACATCCCGATAACTGATTAGGGAAGCTCTCCTCCGGGGCCGACACCGGTGGTGGAGGTCAGGAAAGGGTTCCATCCTGGAGAGCTGAAGGATGTGGGTGGAGAAGGGGCGGTGGTGGGTTGAACGCAGCTGGGAAGCGGCTGACGGCCTGGGTGTGGATCCTTTATGCAGAGCCTGATTGCTGATTGAACGCGCCGGGTGAGGTCCAGGGCTGAGGTCGGAGATGAGCATGACGTCGATGGGCGAATGGAGGGGGCGGAGTTTTCCAGTCTGAACTTCCGCTTTAGCTCCATAACCACTGGCCTAATCCTTTACTCAGCATAAAAAACCAGGAAGCTAACACTGCTAATGTCATGGAGCTGAAGAGTTTGTGAATGGAGTCATAAAATGTGAGTCTGAACGCTGGAGAGGATTTTCCTGACCAACAGATGGAGACGTTTTCACTGAACTCTGAGGTGGACTAAAGAATCTACATGCAGGTTAAGTTGGTGAACTTTAACCTGAACATGTTTGAACATGCAAGTTTTGATGACTGACAGTTTTTGACTGTTTTGAGACATTTTAGGAAGACGTTAATCTTTATAAGTAAAGTTTGTGTTACAATTAATAAGACTTGATTAAAATTGAGTTAAAAATGCAAAATTCACTTCCCATTTATTTGTCAGATTAATACAGAAGAATACAGAGATGATTTTAGAGACTTTCCTTTCAAAGGTTTGTTTCCTTTCAGAAAGCACTGCGAAAACATACAAACATTAATGACTTCCTTCTTTACAGAAAGAAATCACCCCCTTCAGTCCACGTATCGAGCATTTACAGTGGAATTAAAAAACATTGCTTATATTTGCTAAATTAAATAATTTTGTACATGATAATTTGATATAAAACTAAATATGGATGCAGGTTAAAAGAGGATTTCAGGAAACTGCTTGGATCCGTGTCGCTGTTTGGATGAAACTTCTCCTCCCTCTGTTCATCGCTCTCCCAATCTCTCTCTTGGCGCTCTCATTAATTAAACAGTAGATGATGGGATCCAGAGTGCTGTTCAGGGTCGTCATGGCGACCGTGACCAGGTACGGGTCTCTGAGGCGGCGGGCCCAGCCGCAGGCCCCCGGCTCCAGGACGACCCGCAGGAACATGACCGTCTGGTAGGGCACGAAGGAGGCGACGTAGGTGATCAGCAGCAGCAGCAGCAGCAACCCGACTTTCCGCCGCTCTTCCTCCAGGATGGAGCGACTCTGTCTGAGCGACTGCATGATCTGCTGGAAGCACAGCGTCATGACGACCAGAGGAAACAGGAAGCCGAGCACCACCCGAACCAGGGCAACGTCAGCGTCCTTCTGTGTCAGGGGCATCGGCTGGTGGCACAAGTTGAATGACTGCAGCGCCCCCATATGGTGAAGCAGGAGAATGTGAAGAAAAATCTCCAGGAGCCAGACGGCAGCGCTCAGCAGAGCTGCGGCCCTGACCTCTCTGACCCAGTGGAAGTGGAGCGGGTAGACCACGGCCAGGTAGCGGTCCACAGAGATGCAGCAGAGCAGACCCGAGCCCACGTAGAAGCTGTTGTACATGATCAGATACATCACACCGCACAGTTGATCAGAGATGTTCCAGCGCTGCGCCATCCCAATCCAAACAGGCAGAGTGACCGTGTAGAGCAGGTCCGAAACACACAGGCTGACCAGGTAGACCGCCATGTTGTTCCCCTGCAGCGCCAGCTTCCAGGCTACGAACAGAGACAGGCAGTTGGCTGGAAACCCCACGATAAAGAATAAAGAGTAGACGGTGGGGTACATGTGCTGCTCCACCGAGGAGTTGGAGCTGCAGGAGCTCTGGATGAGCGTGGAGTTCATCCTGGCACCACAGAGTCCGATCCTGAATGGGACTGTGTCCGGAAAAGTCTCAGATCCGCTCAGTAATGCAAATAAGACAACTGGACAAACAAGCTTGGGTTTAAAATAGCTTCACCAGGCAACAGAACCAAAAAAGGAAACAAATTTTAGGTCTGAAATGGGTCAGAGTTATTCTAAAGTAGAGCCAGCTCATTATCTCCCAGGTCATCATGGGACATAGAGGAAGTTTTGCATGACTATGTTCATAGAAAGCCTCTCCGATGTTTTTCTTCCGAGTTAAAACTAATATCAGCAGAACGTACAACCTGCACTATGAGCTTTCCAGCAGTCTATTTGCATATGACTCCAAGCTGTTTGATGCCTGCGAGTGATCTGCTATCAGATCGGACCGGTCTCCTCCAGAACGGTTCAAAAAGGTCACAGACCTTCTTCCAGTAACATTTTGTAAAATTAACAGTGAATGGGAGATGTTGCTTTTCTTTTCTTGTGTTTACCAGATGAAGATTTCAGGAAACATCCTTTTTTTTTCTGTTTCCCATTTTTAATTGTAATGTTTTGAAGCTTGAAGAGCTTATTGACTGAACCAGTGTAGAGGAATATAATTATATTAATAGTTAAAAGTCATGTTTGTTGATTCACATTAAGATATGTTTTGACTGAAAAGAAAAGTACTGTGTTAATCTGACCTAGAAGTCAGACAGGAATTCAGATTGGAGAGATGTGAAATAAACAATCACCAAAGAGGGAAACGTTAAGTTGCTGTGCAAGAAACCTTTGGAAAACGTCCTTTCCTGTTTGCGTGTGAGAAAGTCGACCAGAATGGGAAAGAGTCTTTATTTGACAGATAAAGAACCAACAACATGGCTAATAGTTTTTCTGAAGGAGCAGATTTAACTTCCACGAGGTCATCCTCTAACCCTCTGAACTTCCAACACATCCAGTGTAAGACGGAGCCAGAATTGCTATGCAAGCGAGGTCCAGTAACGCCATTGGTCAAAGCTTTCCAATACACAACAGTAGGGCTGGAAGGTATAAAACCCTGATGTCAGAAGTAAGAGACAAGACATTTTGGATTCTGAGACGATGAAATGTGATGTGTGAATCCGCAGATGTGCATTAAATGTCTTCCTATGAGCAGAGAGAATGGAGTTTGTGTATCGTTTCTTATTTATGTATCCATGAGGTTAGCGCCTTTAAATTCCTCTATACCAGCGGACGCCGGGTGAAGAAGTGCTGGGAAAAGCTTTCTGGATTCTCTGGAATTGTAGTAAATTCAAACTAGGAAGAAGATGAGAGAGAAAGAAACGTGAGAGAGATTAACTATTTGCATAAGCAAAGAGTGGAAACTGCAGACAACTATACAAAACAGGAGTGTTGCATGACTATAACCCTGTGATTCACATGCTCTAGTTACCAGAAAATAAGAACTAGGAGCTAAAAATCCAACAGTTTGCTTTCTGAAGCAACATGAAATGTATTTGTGTCATGTGAGGCTGGAGCCAGGCAAAAGTTTAGGAGCTAAATGTTAGAATAGAAACCGATTGTCCCACTGAGGGACATTCAGGTCCATCTGCAGCAATTTACAGGTAAACGGAAAAGAGAAGAATGAGGCTTTACAGTAAGGAACTCAGAGGAAACAACGCAGTTATTATAGGGGTGACATTATGTTTTCCAGCCACATGGTGACATTTTATAGCACAATCAAGTGACTGTGTTAGTTGTTTATAGTCAGTTGCTATAAAATGTAATTTTTTATGTTTCTGCTGGTATTTTTATGATCTATTAGTCTTGTAGCAGCAACAGGCCCAGACGGAGTTGAGACTGGGCAGATATTAAACATCCGGCCAGTGAAACGATGTTCCAGTCGTTGTTCGGTGAATCCATTAGCACATAGCTGAGAATGGCTGCCTGTGGTAAAGTTGTTTAATTATGCAGCAGTTTGATTTTGTTATTCTGAAAGCTTTTCCTGTGCACAGTTTAGCAAAGATGTTTCTGTAATCTGAGTCACATAAAGTTGAACTTTTGACCAAGATAAAGAACCACACTGGATAAAAATAATCACACCTTTGATTTAATTTATGTTCTGTTTTCCTGTAGCACTGACTGCCTTCATGACTGCACATCAGGCAATGTTTTATAAAAAGTTAAAGGGAAACGGAAGATATTAGGCTGAACTAAGTTACACATTTAAAATTGTCAACAGCCGATATTTCATATGAAAACTACAAATTCTCACACAGCATGAGCCGTGGCTCATTTATCTGTCAGCTAATAAAATAAAAATAATATTTTACGTCAGTTTGTTCTATTTTGGCTGAGATAAGGAATGCTCCTGTTAAATAATCCTGTAAATGTTCATTTATTCCACTTCTGTTGAGCAACAATTTGCAAATTAAAAATGTAATTAAGCAGTCACATATTTTACCTTCCAGGTTCTTCCAGATGAGAAACAGAAAAACTCAGATACATTTTATTTTTCCTTTCTTGTTTTTGACTATTAAAAGTAGAAAATCTCATTTTATAACACAATAGAGGAGAACATCCAGGTTTACCAGCAGCTAAAGGTAAACAGAAACATGCATATTAAAACTAAGGTCGATAAACTTTCAGTCACAATGCTCTAAAATTTATATATGAAAGTTGCCATGGCAACAACCACAAACGGTCCGGTGTGAGAGGAGGGTGAATCTTCCTCAAAGTGATGTAGAAAATACATTAAACTCAGTTTTATAAGTTTACAGTTTAAGGAAAAAATCAACATTCAGGGGATTAAATAATGTTAGCTAAAAACCAACATATGTATTTATTATATGTTAAGGTTTTGATCTGTGCAGATCAAAACCTTAACATATAACATGGAAAATGCTATAATAAAAAGAATTAGCTAAGCACCCGGTGAGCTGATGAGATCATGAACATTTAAATTATTAATGTTTCAGTGGCGTTCTGTCAAAGTGGCCAGACTTTTCCAGACAGCATTTCTAAATGCACCTGAGGGAAATATTAGGTCATATCAACAGAAAGGTTTTATCTTTTTAAATACAGACTCTGAATGCTGTGAAACATTTGATCCACTTGTAAAAATCTTGTTCTAAGCTGATTTTTTGCAATAAATAACAGGATAAAGTGCCGTGAAAAGGTTCTGGGCCTCTTTAAGATCTTGTGATATTTTGTCCTTGTTGCTCTGAAATGTTTCAGATGATTAAATACTTTTTGATATCAGAACTGAGCTGAACAGATTGATTCTGACCCACTGATCCTTTCTGATCTGGAGAGTCCAGTTCACAGTCCTTTCACAACACCTGACTTTGACTAGGCCGCTCCAAGGCCATCATTCACTTGCCAGAGTTGTTCGTGTTAAGCTGTTTTGTATTCACCTCACTGGTGTGTTTTTTATCATAAACTGATGGAACTCTAAGAATTTTCTGATGAATGTTATTGATTATGAGAGATATTCAGACTTGTTGAGTTGACATCTCAGTAATCTGGCCTGGTTAATGAAAATGTGAATGTTTGATTATTTAATGAGTGGGACAATTATATTTTCTCAGATGGGCTGGTGTGTTTTCTTTCCTCCTAAATAAATGAAATCGTTCTATGGAAACAACTTTTATATTTACTCAGATTAGTTTTGTTTGGGAGTAAAATGATAAAAGCAATCAGATGTGACAAAAACAGAAATCTGCACAGGAAAACAGGTTTTACAGACACATTTTCAGTCAATAATTTGGATTTACGTTCCACAGAAAACCCCATGGAGCTCAATGTACAGAACTGGGTTTGATCTGCTGCTCAGAAGGTCAGACTCTGTCTGCTGTGACCCATCAGACCCAGAACGTTTTCTTCAAATGTATCCAAAGCTTATCCAAGCGTACCGGAGCGGGTGGGACTCATTACTATTCAGATACTCTAAGGCTTTAGACTCTTATGTGCAAGGAAATAAGATGTGAGAGAACCAGGTGATCAAGAACCAGGTGATCAGGAACCAGGTGATCAGGAACCAGGTGATCAGGAACCAGGTGATCAGGAACCAGGTGATCAAGAACCAGGTGATCAGGAACCAGGTGATCAAGAACCAGGTGATCAGGAACCAGGTGATCAAGAACCAGGTGATCAGGAACCAGGTGATCAAGAACCAGGTGATCAAGAACCAGGTGATCAGGAACCAGGTGATCAGGAACCAGGTGATCAGGAACCAGGTGATCAAGAACCAGGTGATCAAGAACCAGGTGATCAGGAACCAGGTGATCAGGAACCAGGTGATCAAGAACCAGGTGATCAAGAACCAGGTGATCAGGAACCAGGTGATCAGGAACCAGGTGATCAGGAACCAGGTGATCAAGAACCAGGTGATCAGGAACCAGGTGATCAAGAACCAGGTGATCAAGAACCAGGTGATCAGGAACCAGGTGATCAGGAACCAGGTGATCAGGAACCAGGTGATCAAGAACCAGGTGATCAGGAACCAGATGATCAGGAACCAGGTGATCAGGAACCAGGTGATCAGGAACCAGGTGATCAAGAACCAGGTGATCAAGAACCAGGTGATCAGGAACCAGGTGATCAGGAACCAGGTGATCAAGAACCAGGTGATCAGGAACCAGATGATCAGGAACCAGGTGTACTTTTTATTTCTAGCAAAGGGACTTTAATGTCTCATCTGTCCCACTTTATTCTTAGTTAACCTTTTAATTCAATTCAATTCAAAAATACTTTATTAACCCCAAAGGGAATTTAAACAGTCCCTCTTCCAGATAGGAAGGGGTTAAACTAAATCACTTTAAAACCTCAGGACTTGCTCTTAGTCAGGAAACAGAAACTTAAATATAAAGTGAAGGTCGATCAGCAAACAAAAACTCCCAATTTAAGAATTTATAGTTAGGAAGAGAAACATATACAGAAAGAAGTAAATGAATTTCTCTCTTGAATTTTGCAGTAAAGCAAACTAATCCAGGGTCTGTTGAGGTTTCATTAAAACTGGAAAATCTCGTTTTGCAAAGGCTGATGTAAGTTTCACTGCTCTACTTAAGTTGAAGTTATGAGGAACACTGTGAGTGTTCAAAATGTTCTTTTGATTTCTTATCCTTGACAAGATAAAGGCGGTGTCATGTAGCCACTAATCGTCCTGTTTACTATGACTATAAGTTTGAGAATGACATGTGATGGAATCTGAAATACGGTAAACGCAGACGAACGTGTTTAGACTCGCTCGTTTTGGTTCCCATCTGATCTCATCTTAGATGAGGCTATAAAAAACTTGGCTTTGTGAAGATGGAAAGGCTGCCTGACGGATGAAATAAAGAAATGTTAACAGGTAGAATTTAGAAAGAAAACATCTGCAACCAGCTGAACTGGTTACCTGTTGGCTCTGACTGGCAGCTGAAATGACTCAGTTCTGCTGATATCATATTATAGAGGCACATAACAGAAACAGATACAGTTACTATCACCTTTTTCCAGGAACAAGCACAGAGTTTAATGAATAAATAACTTTCTATTTTTAATTTGCATCACTCACAGCCAGTCCTGACCTGAACCTGAAAATAATTTGTAGAAGTTAACCATGTTGGCTCAGAGACTTAAGACGGGTCCAGTGTAGAAAGGCGGGGAAGTAAGTTTCTCATACATACGACATCTTCTGTTGAAGTTACAGTGGAGAGGAGTTCTGTTTAATCTGAAAACTGCATGTTTTACAGATAATCTGAAAGTATTAACGATTGTTCTGACTGAAGAGAGAAGATGGTAATCTAATAAAACCGATAAATTACTCCATCCTTCGCCATCGTACAGTCAGGAGGTCATGCAACATAAAAAGTGAGTCCCAGATTGTAAAGATGAGAAACAGGAGGCAGCAGAGAGCTGTGCTTAGAGGATCCTATGTTGGAACCAATGACAGGTTTAACCTTGGAGGAGCCACAGAGAGCACAGGATCAGTAATGCTGGGAAACATTAAAACATGAGAAGACCACAGAGGTTGACAGTCAGGCAAAGAACGACGGTCAGACAGCTCCTTGTATCTGCCGCTTGATTAACCACCAACGTCTCTGCAGACGGATATTTTCCTCGCTGGCTTCGTCCCTGTTGTTGTTCAGCCTCATCTGAAGGGAAATGACCTTGATTCCTTTATCCTTAACTAGCAGAATAAATCACTGGACCGCTCTGCTTTCTGGCCCTGCTGAAGGAACTAAAGCTGCAGCTGCAGGAATGCTGAAGAAAAGCTTTATTTGAAGGAGTGTGCATAAGACTGACATGACACTGTCATGAACATGAAGGGTCTTTATGAATGTTTATGACAGTTGTCATTAAGAGTCATTCAGTAAATAATGACACTTTTAATGCAAAGTTGTTCTAAAAGTTGCATTGAAAGTCTATTAAAAATGCCAACTTTGCATTAAATTGTCATTATTTACAAAATCATGCAAAGTTTGCATTTTTAATTGACTTTTAATGCAACTTTTAGAGCAACTTTGCATTAAAAGTGTCATTATTTACCAAATGACACTTAACTGTCATAAACATTCATAAAGACCCTTCATGTTCATGACAGTGTCATGTCATGTTTATGACAGGTGTTATATCATGTTTATGACAGGTGTTATATCATGTTTATGACAGGTGTTATATCATGTTCATGACAGGTGTTATATCATGTTTATGACAGGTGTTATATCATGTTTATGACAGGTGTTATATCATGTTCATGACAGGTGTTATATCATGTTTATGACAGGTGTTATATCATGTTTATGACAGGTGTTATATCATGTTCATGACAGGTGTTATATCATGTTCATGACAGGTGTTATATCATGTTCATGACAGGTGTTATATCATGTTTATGACAGGTGTTATATCATGTTTATGACAGGTGTTATATCATGTTTATGACAGGTGTTATATCATGTTCATGACAGGTGTTATATCATGTTTATGACAGGTGTTATATCATGTTTATGACAGGTGTTATATCATGTTCATGACAGGTGTTATATCATGTTCATGACAGGTGTTATATCATGTTCATGACAGGTGTTATATCATGTTTATGACAGGTGTTATATCATGTTTATGACAGGTGTTATATCATGTTTATGACAGGTGTTATATCATGTTTATGACAGGTGTTATATCATGTTCATGACAGGTGTTATATCATGTTTATGACAGGTGTTATATCATGTTTATGACAGGTGTCATATCATGTTTATGACAGTGTCATATCATGTTCATGACAGGTGTTATGTCATGTTTATGACAGGTGTTGTCATGTTCATGACAGGTGTTATGTCATGTTCATGACAGGTGTTATATCATGTTTATGACAGGTGTTATATCATGTTCATGACAGGTGTTATATCATGTTCATGACAGGTGTTATATCATGTTTATGACAGGTGTCATATCATGTTCATGACAGGTGTTATATCATGTTTATGACAGGTGTTATATCATGTTTATGACAGGTGTTATATCATGTTTATGACAGGTGTTATATCATGTTTATGACAGGTGTTATATCATGTTCATGACAGGTGTTATATCATGTTTATGACAGGTGTTATATCATGTTTATGACAGGTGTTATGTCATGTTTATGACAGGTGTTATATCATGTTTATGACAGTGTCATATGTTCATGACAGGTGTCATATCATGTTCATGACAGGTGTTATGTCATGTTTATGACAGGTGTTGTCATGTTTATGACAGGTGTTATGTCATGTTTATGACAGGTGTTATGTCATGTTTATGACAGGTGTTATGTCAGTCTTATTCACACCCCTTCAAATAAAGTGTTACCAAAAAGCTCACATTACTCCGACCCGAAAGGCTCTGGCTGATCTGGCCCTCCTGAACCTTCAGGTCTTCTGTTGAAAACCAGAGGAGCAAAACTTAGTGAGGCGCTGCTCTGCTGATGAACAGCCTTCCTGCTTACAGTTAATAAAAACATTTAAAATTAGAATATTACAACAAAATAGACCAACAACAAAAAACTACTTTTAAAACGTCTAACATTATTTTCAAAAGCTCCTTCATCTGAATCCATATCCTAATTTACTGAAATGACTCTCCTCACCAATTTGCTGCTTATAATTAATTTCTCTTTTAATTCTTTGACTGTGTCATTGTGTTTCTGCCTGTTTACTTAGATTGGTCAGTTTTTCCAGTGTTTTTATTTCTAACCTCCATAAATCTTTTCATGCACTTAGCTGTATGAAACATGATGTAAATCAGGTATAATTGTTTGATAATTAATCTATATAAAGTTATTGGTCATCTTTATGACTACATACCTGTTATTTACACAAACCTTCTCATCTTTATGAGTTTATATCACTGAGTTTCACCTTTAACCTCTCGATATTCACAAACCGAATAAATACAAGATCAGAAAAATCTGTATGAAGAGACGGTTTATTGTCTTACAACTTGTTATAAATCAAACACATACATGAAGTATGAAAAATTCACTTTAGGCAGAAAAACAGAAATATTGACACTTTTAAAGAGGCGGAGCCTCCTGTTGGTGAGCTGCTGTATTTCACCAGAGGAAACGTTTACAGAAGGATGAAAGTCAAAACAGGATCATTTTACATTCTTCATTCTGCCTTCAGCAAAGAGAGACATTTAAAACATGACAGTAAAAACATGACCAGCTGCATGAACAGTTTATCTGTAGCAGTTAATGTCAACCATTTTGTTACTTAAAGGTTATTCCACCAAGCTTTCTCGGTAAAGGGAAGTGGTTCAGTGCCCACAGAGAGAGAGAGTGCCATGACAGGGAATCAAGAGAAATCAAAGTTAAGAGAAAAAAGTGGTTTTACAGAGCAACCTGTGCATCCTGTAAGCAGTTCCTGGCTGCAGGAACTGCTTCCTGCAGCCAGAACCTGCTTCCTGCAGCCAGGAACTGCTTCCTGCAGCCAGAACCTGCTTCCTGCAGCCAGGAAATGCTTCCTGCAGCCAGAACCTGCTTCCTGCAGCCAGGAACTGCTTCCTGCAGCCAGAACCTGCTTCCTGCAGCCAGGAACTGCTTCCTGCAGCCAGGAACTGCTTCCTGCAGCCAGGAACTGCTTCCTGCAGCCAGAACCTGCTTCCTGAAGCCAGGAACTGCTTCCTGCATCCAGGAACTGCTTCCTGCAGCCAGGAACTGCTTCCTGCAGCCAGGAACTGCTTCCTGCAGCCAGGAACTGCTTCCTGCAGCCAGAACCTGCTTCCTGCAGCCAGGAACTGCTTCCTGCAGCCAGGAACTGCTTCCTGCAGCCAGGAACTGCTTCCTGCAGCCAGAACCTGCTTCCTGCAGCCAGGAACTGCTTCCTGCAGCCAGGAACTGCTTCCTGCAGCCAGGAACTGCTTCCTGCAGCCAGGAACTGCTTCCTGCAGCCAGAACCTGCTTCCTGCAGCCAGGAACTGCTTCCTGCAGCCAGGAACTGCTTCCTGCAGCCAGGAACTGCTTCCTGCAGCCAGAACCTGCTTCCTGCAGCCAGGAACTGCTTCCTGCAGCCAGGAACTGCTTCCTGCAGCCAGAACCTGCTTCCTGCAGCCAGGAACTGCTTCCTGCAGCCAGGAACTGCTTCCTGCAGCCAGAACCTGCTTCCTGCAGCCAGGAACTGCTTCCTGCAGCCAGGAACTGCTTCCTGCAGCCAGAACCTGCTTCCTGCAGCCAGGAACTGCTTCCTGCAGCCAGGAACTGCTTCCTGCAGCCAGGAACTGCTTCCTGCAGTTTTCCTGCATACCAGAAGAAAATGTTTTGGTGTGAGATGTGCAGCGTTATCCCACAGAGCATGGATGGATTCAATAATACAAGTTAGTCATGCAATAACAAACAACCAAACACAAAACAGTTAATAAAACAAACACACATGGAATAGCAACCACTAGAAAGCAGAAATCCTGCTTCCGTCCCCTTGACTGATTGCTTCCATTAACTTCATTTCAGTCCATTACTTCTATAATTATGAAACCTGTGCAGTGATGCTGGTTAATTATCAGACAGCTCTGATGGTCTGCATGACTTCTGCTACTGGAGTCGAATCCTGTGAGAAATGGACGCCATGTCCAATCAGAGAGCTGCTCTGGATGTGAATGGACCACACCCTTCATTCCAGCTGAGCTCTTAATTATGACGCACTAACCTCAGCCTTGTTCATGCACGTCTTCCATAGTTTGTCTTTCATTCAATATATAACAATAAATATACAGAAAATGCAGCAAACCTCCATTGTAACATTGCGATGCAGTGAAAATGAAATATATACAAGGAATTATAAGACTAATTAGAGAAAAAGAGTCCAAAACAAGAACATTTTAAAAAAGAGAGACTTCCTCTGTCCAGCCAATAGAGTCAAAAATAAAATATTACAACCATTTAGCTTTCTGCTGTTTTTATTTACAAAATGAATGGGAAAGTTTTGGAATCCTTCATCTGAGGATCTGTTAGGATCTGTTAGGATCTGTTAGGATCCCTGAACGGTTTGGTCGACTATTGAGCAGCCTGTCATGTGTATGATCGTTTCTGCTCTGACAGTTGATCTGCTGCTTCTCCCTCAGTACTTTTACACATTTGAAGATATTTTTCCTTCATGCCTTTTGTTATTAACTCATCTGTTTTTGTTTGCCTGTTGTTGTTTTTCTATTCAATTCATTTCAGTTTATTTACGTTGCACAACTTACAATAAAAGTAATCTCGAGGCACTTTTCAAAAAGTCCTTTCAGTTCAGTCTCATCCATTCCAGTTAATCTGAGTTAATCTGTCAAACGGCACATTAAGCTGTTTATTCAAATTGGGTTAAAAAGTTTTCTATCTTAGCAGATTGGATCAGGTTTGTATGCAGTACTTGAATTACTCATTAACTCACAATGAATAAACCAACAAAAAGTCTGAAAGACCCACCAAATGTTTACGGTAAAACATTAAAATAGCTTAAACACATACCTGAATTTAAACGTCTCATAGAGGAAGTGAGCTGAATGCACATTAAGTCAGAACTAGGAGGGATGTAATATTGATAGTTTTGTTCTTGAACTTCTTAGAGTCATGGTTGGACTCCGTTTGTGGTTCGACTGCAGAAAAAGTTCCTTAACTTTTTTCCGGAAGTTTTTCCCAACAATGACGTAGAGAATGGGGTTAAGAACGCTGTTGAAGAACGCCAAGTAGGTGAAGATCTGCCCACAGAAGTACTGGATTTCCTTAGAGGTGCAGAGTGTCAGGATGCCGGCCTTGTGGAGCCAGGTCGGGACTTCCCGCAGATGGAACGGGATCCAACAGATCAGGAACGCCAGCAGGACGACCAGCACCAAAGTGTTGGCCTTGTGGTCATTTTTCTTTGCATTTACTCCTTCCACAAACCTGTTTCTCAGAGCTTTGAGGATCTTCACAGTGCAAAAGAAAATGATGGAAATGGGAATAAAAAACCCTAACACCAAAATCATCAACTCAGTTGTCTTTGGATCATCTTCAATACAAGAAGTAATATTTTCGTGAGATATCAATTTCCTGTTGATAAATTTTGGAACACTAAGAATTAATCCCAGAATCCAAACCACAACACAACTAATTTTAGCAAATTTTGGGCGACGCATTTTTTCATGGGACAGTGGATGGACCAGAGCCAAATAGCGATCGATGCTAACCAGAACCAGGAAGTAGATGCTGCAGTAGGCGTTCATCAGGATGCTCACGTTGACCATTTTGCACATGGCAAGACCAAAAATCCAGTCAAACTTATTCCAAGCGCTGACAGCCCAGAAGGGCAGGAAGGAGACCAGCAACAGGTCAGCAGCAGCCAGGTTGCTCAGGTAGATCTCAGCCACGGTGCAGGGCTTCTTATGGAGGATGAAGACCATCAGCACAAAGAAGTTGAAAACTATTCCCAGAACAGAGATGGACAGGATGTACGCTGGGACATAAGTGAAGGACCAGTCGACGGATTCATGTGAGCAACTAGGTTGTGTTTCGTTTCCATCTTCAGCCAGTGAGGTCAAATGAGCAGGGAGGCTGCAGAGAAATGATGCAAAATAAAACTAAATATTAATGGTGCGTTCACACCAAACGCGTTTTGAGCATCAGGCGCGTCTGGTTTACATTTAGAGTCTCTGTGGAGGCGCGTCGAGGGCCGTTGTGCCGCAATTTGAACCGTTTGGAGTGTTTGATGTGTCCAAAGTGTCCAACACTCCACATAGACTTTGGATGTAAACCAGACATGCCTGACGTTTGGTGTGAACGTGTCATTAGAGCAGGCAAGGTGAGTTAAACGTTATATATGGAGCTATTACAAACTAAAAAACTGATTTTAAATTATTGCCAGCTGGCCTAAACAGTTTAAGTGAGCCCTGAAAAGTATCTGCAAAGCCTATTAACAGAACTGTTCAGTAATAATAATAATTATGATTATAATATCTCTTTTACAAGAGAGACCTGACCAAGCCTGGCAGAAACGGAAAAACAAAACAAAAGCACACCGATACAACACATAATCACAATTAGATAAACTTGCAGTAAATTATTTTATGGCTCTATTTAGACTTTGCATTTCACCTCAGCATATCTCTCATGTTCTCTGTGAACATTAACAAACTTATTAGTTGTATTTTTCACCTTCAAATGTTTCTTCAAACTGAATAAAGCATGTTGAGACAAACTCAGCCTGTAAGTTGATAAAAAGAAAAACCTGCTCTTCAGCTTTAAATGCATCAGTCAGCACTCTGCATGCAGTCATAATACTCATTACTTTGCAGAACAGTAAATATTGTGTTTAATTAGGAATATTCAGCAAAGCCTGTGCATACCTGGTGGTTAAAAGAGCCATTGTTCAGAGAAAGCAGCCAACAGCAAGTCTTCACTGCGTGTCCTCGGTGTGTGTGGAGTGTGTGTGGAGTGTGCAGAAGTAGGTGAGCTGGTTCGAGCTGATGTGAGCCGTCTTTAAATATGAGATGACTTGCTTGGTTCCCACCCACTCTTCAGGATGTCCCTCCCCAGTTCTCCTCCTGCTGCTGCACAGTGACTCTCCAGCAGAGCAGATCTGCTCTGGATCTGATTAAACTCCATCAGTCAAAGTCAAGACGACGAACAAACCGGCTTTAATCGTTTTACATGGCGAGGGATGACTAGGATGGTTTCTCTCATTTCTACACATTAGGAATAATTGTGTTTTACCATAAACCCATAAAATATTCAGTGACCCAACATTGTTTGGTTCTGAATCAATTATTTAAGTAACTTTCTTAAAGCATTTATGAGGGAACAATAACCAGGATTCCAGATCTTTAGACTCTGTGTTCAGATCTCAGACCCAAATATCTAAAATAATCTTATTTAATAAAGTTTTAGAGTCTAAGTGTGATGATCTATAGATGTTTGGACTTTTAGTTTCTGGTTTTGATCATTTTTTATTATTTTTTTAGATTCTGGCCTTAATTTGCTTTTCTGTGTTTGAGCCATTTGAGACAGAAACCCTGGACCTTACAGAGCAAATTTTACATTTGAAATATATTTATTTTCTTTTTGCATTGTGTATTGTGGCCCAAAGTAGCATTTCTGGATTCCTGGAGTTCTTGTAAATTTGCCTCCATCTTGTCTAAACTCTCCCTGCTGCGCTGTGGGGAGTTTCAGTTCAGCTGCTTCCATGTTAACTCTTTGAGAAAATGTTTTTCTACTTTACAATTTTAACAAAGTTTTTAGTTTTTCCCCCAGCTGTGCCACATTTCCCCGATCAGAGAATCTGCTTCTCTTGACTTTTACAGCCTCAGCATTTGGATTCCTGGTATTTTATTGTTCAGTGCTGCTTCTCTTCCATTTCCTGATTTTATAGCCAAGCTCCCTGTCCGTTTTAATAAATTTCCGTTTTATTAAACCTTCCACTAATGGAAGGTTTCAGGAATCTGAAAAAATCCAAGATTTACAAAGTGGAGTCGTTTTAAAACTGAACACATCGAGTGACGTGTTTAAATCATTCAGTAGGAAAATAATCCACATGTATTCAGTTACTCACACAAGCACACAAGCAGGAAGACTTTATTGCAATAACAATTTAGTTTTTGTTTTTTACAGCACATTTACAGAGCATGAATGTGATGATTTATCCTGCAAAGTCAAAAATATATGGAACCTAAATCATTTGACTTGAGGCAGGTGAATCAGTGGCTCCGTTAACTGGTGTCACCACGCTGCAGTCATGTTGAGTCTGTTTGAACCCGGCCCGTCCAGATGCAACCCAATCCGGTTCTGGTTCTGTCGTTTCCATGGAGATTCCCGTGAGCCTCCAGCTGATGGAGGTTCAGCTCACTTTGACCCGAGTCTTTTCAGCGTATGCATTAGAATCACAATATTATCCAAACTGCAGCTGCACAATGCAGCTGGGTTCAAATCCCGGCTCAGTTGTTCTGCATGGAGTTAGCATGTTCTCCCTGAGCATGCCGGGTTCTCTGCAGGTTCTCCGGCTTCTTCCCAGTCCAGAAACACGACTGCTACGTTGATTTAACTCGGAGGAATAACTCAGCTCTTGACTCGTTCTCTTTGTGGTTCTAATTATCCGAGGAAGTAGAAATCTAACTTATTCCTCAGCCCCATGAATCCAACATATTGTAATCGTCTAATAGTGCATCTGCATGCTGGCTGCGGTCGGGTCTCTACCGGCTGTTAGCTAAACCCGGGCTCAACGGGTCACACCGCACCGACTGCCTCCCTGCCTCCTAATTTTCATCTGAACTGACCTGATGTTCCATCTGAACCTGTTATAGACGTAAAAACAGATAAACGAATAGCAGAGAAGTATCTGATCATCCTCTGGGCTCAACAGAACTGTTCTGTTTCCAATGAAGGATGCCAAACAGCAGGATGAGATTATGGGACAAATATGTTTTAAAAAGCATTAATATGTGAAATGCATTGGTTTCAGAAGTTGTAAATGTAGGATGCAGAGTTTCTGCTCAGCTAAAAAGCAAATGGTGAGTCAGCATGACTACGTGCAGATCAACATAAAGCATACAGCATGTGATCCGGTCCTGATGCCTCAGATTCAGGATCCTGCTGGTTTTTGTCAAAGTTCCTTAGAAATCTGCTCAGTTTGTGTTTTATGCTAAAACGCCCAAAGCTAAAACCAAAACAGATGGATGCAGTGTTATCTGAGATCAGAGCTAATCCTGAGTCACACCTGACTGAACAACCCTACAGCGTTACCATGGAAACAAAAAGACTGAAATTCCTGAACAGCACCTTAGTCATGCTAACCTTAACGACCCGTTACTGGACCCGTTACCAAGTGGGTCCAGTAGTTTCTCCCACCAAGAAGTGTGTTCACCAGAAAGTCATAATGGCTGCTGACAGTTTCTATTAAATATTCTGTAAGAAATTAGCTTGGTAGCACTAAAATTAAAGCTGTGCTGTCTGGAACTGTGTTTAAACCCAATCTGCTGAACATATTTAATAAGAGCCGGTTTCCAGACAACACTGTGCTGATTGTATTAATCATTTTCCATAGGGGAAAGTTTAAAGTAAGTGGAGTCAGCAGGTAATGTCAATCACACTTTTTCCTCTCAGGCTGACAGTTTAACAAGAGAACCTGAAAAGTAAGCCGAGCTCTGAGGCAGGAAACAGTCGGGAAGAAATACAAAACATAGAAAGCAATAGAGTAGACTTACAGCAACAGGGTGGAATTATATATTAGGGCTGAATAGCAGCAGTGCTGCCTGGCAGCAGGAAGGTCCTGGGCTCAAATCCCAGCCTGGGGTCTGTGGATGTTCTCTGTGCCTGTGTGGCTCAAACACAGAGCTGGTTTGGCCACCAACACAACGTCTGTTCATGAAGCTGCTGAAGTGACGTTTAAATTCCTCAGAGCTTCAGACGCAGACAGGAACTGTAACCTGAAACTGTTCGTCCATTCTGGGTCAGGCAGCTGCTTCGTCTCTCTGCCCAACTCCTGTCCAAAAGGGCCGGTTTCTAAAAACTGTGTCCCAAATCCAACACAGCTGAATCAAAGGGCTGAATTACATCCTCAGGTTATACAGAATCATGCTAATGACCTGATTAAATGTAAACTAAATTTAGCTCAGGACTGGTGACAACCAAGAACTGGGTAAAGAACACTTGATGATGAGATCTGAGATCTCATCATCACCTCTGTGAACCAAGATCTCATAAATCTGACACACAATCAACGTCCGCTAACGCTAAGTTAGCGTCTACAGTCCACATTTCTACATGAAAGATCAGGACTTCTGAAACTCTGGAAAGATGAACTTTTTTCCAATCTGATGGCTGAAAAACCTGAAGATTAAAATCTGTAAATATTTTTACTGTTGAGCTCACATGTCTATTTATTCAATACCTTAGCAGCAAAAATGGGTTTTTGAAATGAAAATGTTGCTTTTTTCATCAATAAGGTTTCAATTAAAATGCAATTAATTACAAACCTGTAAATTAACTCAATTAAAGTTTCCAATCCAGTCCATCCACTAATCCCAATTGATGGATAATCTGTCAAAAAATTGGCAGTTAATTTTAAATGTGATATCAGCATGTCTTCATGTTGTCTTTTAAGTGAGAAATTCATCAAGAACACAAAAGTGTGGATTTGGTGAAGGAATGATAAATTTTTACTTCAGATGTTCACCTATGAAAAATGTAAAGTGTAAAAAAGGAAGAAAAACGATATAAAAAGCTCACAGTTCAGGACAAAGATGTCATTGAGTCTGTAACCATTAAAGTGGACAACACTAGAATAACATCCTCTACCAATGCCGCCTGCTCAGGTCGGAGCAGAATTACTGTATTAATTGTTGTGCCATCTTATGAAGAGCAGAGGAGGAAGTGGTTAGAGTCCTATTTGATCTTTAGCATTAAAGATGACCACCGGCCGTATTTGCTCTGTTCTGTTCACCATCGTAGACACCAGCGAGCGCTGATATGTGGTCATGTCTGAGCCTCTGCGCTGGTGCCTGGCCCTCCTGCAGACGGCATCAACTTTCCTTCTGAAGTACTGACCAGAGAAGACGTAGAGCAGCGGGTTCAGCAGGCTGTTGAGAAAGGCCAGGTACACGGAAACCTGATCGCCCAGGCTGAGAGTGTGAGACCACAGCTTTCCGTCCAGCACTTCCACATCACACAGCGTGTCGAGGAAGGTGAGGACCTGGAAAGGACCCCAGCACAGTAAAAATAGCAGCGTGACGGCGTAGACCAGCACCGTGGCCTTTGTATCGTTGAAGTCATGAAATGCGAGGTTTTCCGTCCTCCGACTCAAAGCCTTGATTATATTCCAGCTGCTGAAAACAATGACAAGGACAGGAAGTGCGAAGCCTAAGGTGTTCATCATAATCTGATGGGCAAGCTTCCAGGAACTTCCATGGGTGTAATCTAGAATGCAGGAAGTGGTATTGTATTCCTCAATAAACTTGACCTTTCTGTGAACTAAGGTTGGCAGACTGAGAAGCAGCCCAAACATCCACACAGCGAAGCAGGTTATCTTAGCATACAGCGTCCGTCTCAGCCACCGCGCCATCATGGTTTTCACCAGCGCCAGGTAGCGGTCGATGCTAATCATGACCAGCGTGTAGATGCTGGTGTAGAAATTGATGACAATATTGGAGTTGACCAGTTTGCACAGAGCGTCTCCGTACGACCAGTTGAACTGGTTCAGGATGTACATGGCCCAGAACGGCAGGCCACACAGCAGCAGGAAGTCGGCCAGCGCCAGGTTGCTCAGGTAGATCTCCGCCACGGTCAGGCGGTCCCTGTGGGCTGCGAACACGGCCAGGACGAAGCCGTTGAGGAGAAGCCCCAGCAGCGACAGGATGAAGATGTAGGGAGGGATGACGGTGTGGATCGTCTGCCAGTCTGTGGGGTCTGGAGCGTCCGACGGGCCAGACGGGACAAACCAGCTGCTGTTCTCAGACCAGGAGGCCGTAGATACAGGCAGGAGAGACTCCATGAGCTGGAGACAAAGAAAACCCAGTGAAATGATGTAGATGGTACTGGTGGACGTAGAATTTTATTGTTAGGTTTTGTGGTAATATAGTGATTCTGATAAAGATCATGATTTTGAAAAAAATGACCTGTTTTTAGGTAATAAGTCTGACTGGAGCATTCATACCACCATAAACACAAATACTTTAAAACATTCCCAAAGTTTCCATTACTTTAAAAGTGAGACATCACTAAACCGCACACAGTAACTACATTTAATCATATTTTGGAATTTACTAATATTTATTGACGTTTTTGTGGAACAAACGGTGGAAGAAAAAAGCTCAAATATTACCAATCATCCTGTTTGACTGGAAATCGTACTGGACACCTGATGGTATCTCACTGTAAAGTCGACACATCGCAGACAACCGTCTGCTGTTGCTCTGTTATTTAAACAACAAACTGAACTTAATGCTCTGATCGACAATTACGATCATTTGGAATAATTGTATGATTTAAATGACTTTTTTAATGTTTGAGATGATTTTTCCATCATACTTCCTTCCATCCGTTGCTTCAGATAAACCAACCTGTGGGGCTTGTTGAACAGCTGAATCATGTAAAGTTTCAGTAGATTTTAATCTCCATGTTTGTGACGGTAAGTCATCAAATCCCAATCGATCAGCTTTCAGTCGTTCTGACCAGCCGATGCCACCAATCGCTGCGGCTCTCTAACGTTTTCCTTCCTCCTCGCCGTTTGGTCCTGGTTCAGCCTGGCGGCCAGTGAATAAAACAAACCGAACTCAGTTACTGTAAAAAGTTGTGATTTGTTAATTGATTCAAAATGTTTGATCGACCATAAGAATATTTATGTTGGATTTTCTCCTGAATAAACAATAAACCCAGATAAAGGGTATCTTCATTCTCACCTTGAGTTTTTATTCATATCTCTACATTTTACATCCATTTATACAAATCGATAAATGGACACATGAATAAAAGAAAATGCATATATCTCTATGTTTGAAGACAGTAGTTAAAGGAAATGTCATTTTATTGTTAAAGTATAAAGTAGTTGTGGTAATAATAACTGATCTAATATCAGACACTGAAGGAAAAATAGTTTTAAGATCATAGCTTTAACCCAAACTTCATGAAAGTGACTAATAATCCTGCAGATCATTTCCACGTCTTCAGCGCCGTAAAGCTTTCAGTTCTGTTTTCTGGTCACTTCTGCCTGGACCGACACCGATTTATTATGTAAACCGCCTGTTTCTGTTTCACCCAGAACAAAACAAAACCAACCGGTGACGTTCTTACCTTCAGCTGGAGGAGAACGCTCCTCATTTGGTCAAGGCAGCTGCCATCTGCAGCAGGTCTGAGCTGTGCACACCGAGCTTCATCCAGCACGCAGCAGTGGACAAGCAGATCTGCTGCAAGGAGCTTTGTATACAGCTGAGTTCCTCCACACCCTTAGCCAAGGACTTTCATTTATCACATTGTTTGGGAAACAGTCAAAGTTCTGTTGACCTCATGTAGGAAGTTAGTGTAAACTGCAGAGTGCAAAATGTGCTGGAGACGTTCAGGAACACCAGTGTTTCCTCCTGCATCAGTTAAAGTTTTAAACCATTTAATACGTTTTAGGACTAAAGATAATCTGAACATAAACTAGAATCGGTTTTCCAAACTCACAGATCTTTAATCTGTTCAGTGATTTATAAACGACCATCAGCAGTTTGAAGTCTCTTCTCTCAGTGAAGGACTGTAGAACCGGGTGCTGTAGAACCGGGTGGTGTAGAACCAGGTGGTGTAGAACCGGGTGGTGTAGAACCAGGTGGTGTAAAACCAGGTGGTGTAGAACCAGGTGGTGTAGAACCAGGTGGTGTAAAACCAGGTGGTGTAAAACCAGGTGGTGTAGAACCGGGTGGTGTAGAACCAGGTGGTGTAAAACCAGGTGGTGTAGAACCAGGTGGTGTAGAACCGGGTGGTGTAGAACCGGGTGGTGTAAAACCAGGTGGTGTAGAACCGGGTGGTGTAGAACCAGGTGGTGTAAAACCAGGTGGTGTAGAACCGGGTGGTGTAAAACCAGGTGGTGTAGAACCAGGTGGTGTAAAACCAGGTGGTGTAGAACCAGGTGGTGTAGAACCGGGTGGTGTAGAACCAGGTGGTGTAAAACCAGGTGGTGTAGAACCGGGTGGTGTAGAACTAGGTGGTGTAAAACCAGGTGGTGTAGAACCGGGTGGTGTAGAACCAGGTGGTGTAAAACCAGGTGGTGTAGAACCAGGTGGTGTAGAACCAGGTGGTGTAAAACCAGGTGGTGTAAAACCAGGTGGTGTAGAACCGGGTGGTGTAGAACCAGGTGGTGTAAAACCAGGTGGTGTAGAACCAGGTGGTGTAGAACCGGGTGGTGTAGAACCGGGTGGTGTAAAACCAGGTGGTGTAGAACCGGGTGGTGTAGAACCAGGTGGTGTAGAACTAGGTGGTGTAAAACCAGGTGGTGTAGAACCAGGTGGTGTAGAACCGGGTGGTGTAAAACCAGGTGGTGTAGAACCAGGTGGTGTAGAACCAGGTGGTGTAGAACTAGGTGGTGTAAAACCAGGTGGTGTAGAACCAGGTGGTGTAGAACCGGGTGGTGTAAAACCAGGTGGTGTAGAGCCAGGTGGTGTAGAACCAGGTGGTGTCTCTACCCTCCTGGTTCTAGTCAGGTCTCCAGCTGCAGCTTCTGGTCGTCAGTCTGACCTGCTGCAGGAATCAAAGCCACTAAATCCTGGATGAGTTTCTCTTGTCGGAGACTTTCGTCCTCTGGTACTGAAATGTTCTGCAGCAGCTAGAAGGAACCAAACTGAGGAACCAAAGGGTCAGGTCAGAGGTCAGAGGTCAGCCTGATCTCTAGTTTCCAGCTGAGATGAACTCATATCTGAACCTCCAGAAACACATAAAGTTAGTTAAAAAAATCGTTTCTCCGCCTCAGTAACAGGTGTTGCTGGTTTTGTAGCAGCAGAGCAAACACTGCCAAATTTTCCTGGTGGAAACTTGGCAGGAGAAAATTATGTCTCATGTTTCCTCCTGGCCTGTTGAAGAGAACCGATTATTATTTCCTTTTTGGAGCAACCAGTCAGTTTCTCTGTGTGAGTCATCGTCATCCATCAGGGTTTTATTTAATGTCCTGTCAACTTCTGGATAATTTACTGTAGCTTCATTTCATCTGAACATATTTTCATGGAATTTTATTTTTATAAAAGAACTCAGCACTTTACCATTTCATACCTGGATACTTGCTACTTCCATTTCCTAGCTGGAAACCTGACCTTTGACCTTTTGCTCCTCAGGCTGTCTGTATCCTCGTGAGACGTTGAAGTTCGTTGTTCACATGGAAAACCTGTTTCTGAAACGTCAACTTCCTGGTTGATGTTGGTTCTTTTTCCACATAATGTTGTTTCCTTGTGGTGCTGCTGTAGTGCACCAGTTCCTCCTGCAGTAAAAACCCCACAGCATGACGATGCCACTCCCATACTGAAGAGTTGTTGTTTTCCAGCTTCTTTAAAACGTAGCGGTCATTATGACTGAAGGCTGTTTAGGTTCATCAGAGTGCAGGATGAACGTTTAGCCTGTTTCAGTGGAGGATTGACTCACTGTGGAAACATCAGATCCACCCAACAACAACAAAAAGAAGAAGAAGAAGACAAGGTCGTCTTTCTTCAGGAGGAATCTGGGTGTGTGGCTGTGATTAGAGGTTTTTTTTTACAGTTTCACATCTGTTCAGTCAGGATCCTTTGAGTTTTCTTCACTCCTGTGGAAATGCTCCTGCTTTCACTTTTGAACCGTCCTGAGTTCTGCTGTTTTTATCCAACCTGATGTTTAAATAATCACTGATCACATTTCCATCTAATGTCTGATGGTTCCCCACTTCCCAGTTTTTAATAATAATCCATTGGTCAGTTATCAACATGCCAAGGATCTGATGTCATTTCCACAACCACAGGACGTGATTTTCCATCTGGCTGGTAAAGAAATGAGAAGCTCCTCGTTGCTTTCTGCCAGCTGGAGCTCAGCTTTCCTCCAATAGGAAACGCCTATTGGCTCACCGAAACTCAGGCGGCGTTTTTGGCCTGGCGGTGCAGTAGGATGGTTTCAGGTGTAAATGTGAAATATATGTTTTTAATTGAAAGGACAAAGAAGAATCATCTGAAATATGTTTAGTCTTGTCATGGTCAGACAGAACCAGACTGGAGTCTTTATTTAACAATAATCTCAACAAAACTTTTCACCTTCTGATTACCCCAAATAAAAGGCTCAGACTTCTTTAGATTTACAATTTATTAGCTTCTGTTAGGGTGAATAATCTTATAATACATTAATAACACCAGCTTACACAAACATTTTCATGTTGTTTTGATTTTGCTGGAGTTACTTCTATCTGGAGGCAGTTCTCATGTTTTCCTCCCAGCTTGCAGCAGCCGGTTTCAACACACGAGGTCAGCCAAGCTACCAAAGCAGAGCTGCAGGAAAACACGTCGGATTCTCCCAAAGCAGCAGCAAATGAAGAGATGGAGCCCCCAAACTCATCACTGTGCCATTCCTCAGTCATGCAAGTAAAAATGTCTCTGACATTTTCAGAGATGTTGTTTCTCTTGTCAGGTTTCAGATAAAAACATGAGTCTTTGCTTCTGCTCTGCATCTGTATCGTGATAAAACCGTCTGCGTCTGTCATCACCTTCAGACGTGTTCTGTCTTGACTTTACTAACAAGCTGTGTTTTCAGAAAGAACGCCACAGAACCACTTTCCTGTTTTTAATTGATCCAAAACATCATAGCAGAGATAATAAACCAAAAGGCTTCTGGGTGAAAGGAAACGCTGCAGACAGAAATCCATTTCCTGACACCTTTCTGTTTCTATTGTCAAAAACTGTAGAAAAACCTTCTGCACAACTCCTCTTGCATATATAAAATGGTTGCAGCATTTTATTAGTTCTAAACGACAAACAGAGGTTGTGTGTTTAATTTGGTGTTTAAAGGGTCAAACTGCTCTGAGCTGCTTCTCCTACACAAACACTGGAACCATTTCCTCCGTCTTCTGCTGATTCCCACAATCAGCAGAAGAATAAGGAAGAATAAGTCGTTTGTTAGAGTCGAGCTACGCCGCTGAGCGGCTGCCGTTATTCCACATCTGATTTATGTGTGGTGGAAACTCCAGCCAGCCAGAACAACAAGCAAGCCGGGCGTTCCCCCTGTCACATTAATGCTCAGGAACAGAAAATTAAAAAGTAAAACTGAAGAAAGATCTAAACTATGAGAACAGAGAGTTTGTTCAGCCTCAGCAGCTGCAGAAATGAATCCAATTCAGATTATTGATCCACACGCAGGAACTGATCAGAAGTCTGAAGGACGTTGATAAAAGCTGTTAGCTGGAGGAGTTTTAGTCATGTTCCAAACGAAGTTCAGGCTGTTCCATCAGGATTTGACCTCAGACTGAAATCTGTGAGAAGCTAGGAAGGAAAATGGTTTCCATGACTAAAAATCTGAAAAAGGTGGTGTGTGTTATCTTTAGCAGCTCGCACTCAATCAGATCCCATAACGGTTGTCTGAGTACGTGGTTTAGATTTTGGTCTAAACCAGGAGTTTAGACCAAAATCTGAGCTAATACATTGTTACCCAGGCCACCGCGCCACCGTGCGGGGCCACCAGACCACCGCGCCGCCGTGCGGGGCACCAGGCCACCGCGCCGCCATGCGGGGCACCAGGCCACCGCGCCGCCGTGCGGGGTCACCAGGCCACCGCGCCGCCGTGCGGGGTCACCAGACCACCGCGCCGCCGTGCGGGGTCACCAAGCCACCGCGCCGCCGTGCGGGGTCACCAGGCCACCGCGCCGCCGTGCGGGGCCACCAGACCACCGCGCCGCCGTGCGGGGCACCAGGCCACCGCACCGCCATGCGGGGCACCAGGCCACCGCGCCGCCGTGCGGGGTCACCAGGCCACCGCGCCGCCGTGCGGGGCCACCAGACCACCGCGCCGCCGTGCGGGGCCACCAGACCACCGCGCCGCCATGCGGGGCACCAGGCCACCGCGCCGCCGTGCGGGGTCACCAGGCCACCGCGCCGCCGTGCGGGGTCACCAGACCACCGCGCCGCCGTGCGGGGTCACCAAGCCACCGCGCCGCCGTGCGGGGTCACCAGGCCACCGCGCCGCCGTGCGGGGTCACCAGGCCACCGCGCCGCCGTGCGGGGCACCAGGCCACCGCGCCGCCGTGCGGGGTCACCAGGCCACCGCGCCGCCGTGCGGGGCCACCAGACCACCGCGCCGCCGTGCGGGGCACCAGGCCACCGCGCCGCCGTGCGGGGTCACCAGGCCACCGCGCCGCCGTGCGGGGTCACCAGGCCACCGCGCCGCCGTGCGGGGCACCAGGCCACCGCGCCGCCGTGCGGGGTCACCAGGCCACCGCGCCGCCGTGCGGGGTCACCAGACCACCGCGCCGCCGTGCGGGGTCACCAGACCACCGCGCCGCCGTGCGGGGTCACCAAGCCACTCCGCCGCCTGCCGTCTTCCTCTGGTTTCACTCAAAGAGTGAAACTTCTAAAGCAGCTGAAGGTTAAATGCCTCTGTTGTTTTAATGTGTCGCAGTTTGAATTATACGTGTGAAGAGATAAACACTGAGGGGATAATGATGGTTTATCTATCAAAACACATAAAACACAGCTGCTGCTAATGAGGGTAACCATAGCAGCAGATAAAAAACACAGACTGTGAGCCATATAGAAACTACATCCAGAAACAATGTTAGTATATATTAACATTAAATTTCTATTCTTCAATAAACATAAAATATTACATAATAAACATAAAGAAAATAAAACATCTTCCAGTTTTAATTGGTTCTATGTAAAGTTGATGTAAAGCTGGACAGAAGCAGAGAACTAAACACTCATAGGGTTTATGCTTTCACAACAAAAGCATCATGGATGCAAACATATTCATATCTGTAGTTACCCAGAAGGCTTTGTGAGGTTTGTGCTCAGGCTGAACAGCAGGTGGCAGTAGCATGTAGCATCCACTCTTCTGTCTGGTGTGTTCCTGAGGTCTGGAGGTTAAACTGGATGAGTTTCTATTTGTTCTTTCTGCAGCTGAAAACCTGAACTTTTAGTTATGATCTGTGCTCTCTTGTGGGAAGATGGTCGGTCTGCTGCCTTGCAGGAAGAAGGTTGTGGGTTTGAATCCCAGTTTGGGGTCTTTCTGCATGCAGTTAGCATGTTTTCCCTGCGCATGTGGTTCTGCAGGGCACTTCTCCACACAGACAGAAATATTCATGTTAGGGTAACAACTCTTTCTAAATCCCCATTAGGTGTGTGTGTGTGTGTGTGTGTGTGTGTAGTATCCACTCTTTGTGCCCATTCAGGACGGAAACTCAGATTTAATCCAACACTTTGCCTTCGCTCCATATGCAGCCAAACCGCTTTTCTTCTAATGTCTCTAAAATATATTGTTTTGTAAATGAAAGCTTCATAATTATTTAGTTCTTCTAAGTTCTTAAAAACAGAGAACTTATTGAAATTAGGCAGAGATAAATGTTATTTTGGCTTCCAGAGAGAGAAACCCAGTCGATGATGTGCTCGTTTAATGCCTTGCCACATAAACATGACCTGCACAATGATTTGCTCAGGATTTCACTTTCATTGTAGATTCTTCAGTTTGTTTGTTCTGCAGGTCAGAAGGAAGCAGATTCTGTGTTTCTGTGTTTTGCTTCAGGTCCTCTAGAGTTCAGATTGTCTTCAGATGTGGTTCCATGTTGTGCGTTTCGCTGGGTTTCATCCAAACCAGAGGTGATGACATCAGTTTTGTTTCTGCTGCAGTTTTATCACTACAATCTCTTCAGCTGAGAAATCCAGTGACTCCAGTTATGGCTAATAGTGACCTGATGAGGAGCATTTGTGTTTCTGAGGTTTATTTCATCTCTGACAAATATTCACTGACAGTAAAAACTGTCAATGGGACTCAATTAGCATTTTAAAGCAGATGGTTGAATGGTCTATAATTAATTAATCACATTTTAACCAAAAACCGTGTATCTATAAATTAAGCATCATTTTCAATAAAAAAAAAAACATTTTGCTGCTAAATTACTGAATAAATAAATAGATGAGCTCAACAATAAAGATATTTATAGTTTTAATCTTCAGGTTCTTCAACCAGCAGATTGGAGCAGTTTGTCTTTCTAGAGTTTCGGAAATGTGGACTGTAGTCTGACATTAGCGTTAGCTGCTACATGTTAGCATTGAGATGCTACCTTAGGCTTGAATAGCTTTGATAGGCTAACTGTTGTTAGTCTTTCCGCTCTGAAACCGATCTGATCTGTTCAGCTGCTGACGTGCAGATTTCCACTACAAGCTGAGACCTTTTATCAAGCAATTTGAACAAGTTGAAGCAAATTCAGGTTCTTGTGTCAGGTGTTGATGACGTCACAAGAGGCAGAAGAACACGACTGACCAGGAGATACTGGAAAATATCCATGTGGATGAGTCATTTCTGAGAGATTCTGAAGGATTATAGTTTTCGGTGTACTTCTAAATCTGCTCCTTAGTCGCATATTTTCGGGGTCACTACTGCCTCTAGTGGTGTGGAGGTGGTAACACAAATAATATAATTATATTACTAAATCAGAATACCGCTAAGTCTTTATTATTTATTATTAATTTTTCTTTCTCTTAAGAATATAGAGCTAATTAAATGATCTAAACAACCTTAAAGTGGTTCCAGTTTCTCTCGATGGCCAACCTGTTGAAACTCTGGTAAATTTTAAATACCTTGGGTCGTTCCTGGACAGTCAGCTCAACTTTGCTGAAAACACCGACTATATTTTGAAGAACTGTTCTCAGAGACTCTACCTTTTAAGAAGACTTGGTGATCATGGGGTGACCCAACTAGACTCTAGTTGGGTCACCCCTAAGTCTTGAATTTGGGGGGAAAAATAATATTTTATTTATCACTACAGAAGGGTTCAGTGAATGCGCATATGAAACTGGTGGGTTTTGTACCTCAAAAAAAATTAAGAACCACTGGTCTAGAATGATTCTGCCACCGTTATGGATGCCACGGGGATTACTAAACTGATGCAGGCAGTGATGAAGATCATGATGACCTTCAGAGGCTTAGCTAAAACTAATCAGTTTGTGGATGATGCAGCAGGAAGCTCCAGACCAGAGCAGAATGGGTTTCAGAACAGATTAAAATACTTCTCTGGCCCTTCTTCCTGTAAAGATCATCAGTGTTATTATCTTCATGACATGTTGACTGAAAACGATCAGTGAGGAAGTTTGATGATGAAATGATCCAGATCTGCCTTTCCAAATGGTCTGAAATCATTCCCATACATCACTTCAATGTTTCACTGCATTAGAAGCAGAACTTTAATTATTGTGAATGACGTCAGAATGTAACATATTTAGGATTCATTTGTTTTTACTGTTGAGGAGAAGATGAGTGAAACATCTGATACTGATGTCTGTATGAGGATTGGTTCAGTTTGGTGTGATCGTTTTCCTACCTCTGGATGGTAGCAAACTCCTTCCAGGTCTGTGTGAAATATGCATCAACAGGCTTTAGTGGAACACAGACACATCCATGGCAGTGGTAGAGGATTCTGGGAAACAGTCTGGGTTGACTGTATGTAGCTTCATATTGTGAAAACGAACATAAAGAAGCTCATTTCTTCCTTTCCTGATGAGTTTGCTTCCTTTTCCTGTTGTTCACTTTGGCCCTTCAGGTTCTGAGGAGCTTTCAAGAATTTATCAAACATTTATGTGTTTCAGCTAAATCTGCATTTGGGTTTCAGCCGTTGGATACGTTTTATTTATCCTGGAGTTTCCAGCTGTTTAATTTACTCTGTCATCACGATACTCAGTCATTCCATGTTTATAAAAGCTGGATAACATTTTTTCTACGTATTCTTACTGAATCAACACCAGATGCGTCACAGAGTCTGAGAGCTCAGCTTATGAAATGTTGGAAGATTTTCTGGAGTGAAGCTGCTTTTTGGCTCCTCTGCAGACATTTGAGTCACCAGGTGATGAATCAGGATCAAATAATGTTTGAATCAACACTTGAAATCACAAGAATTAATGGGTCTAAAACATGCAGCGTGCGCTAACTTTTCTAATCTGTATTTTCCCCCAGAGCGGAAGTGTTTTACTTTGCCATAGAGCCTCACTTCCTGTTTCATCAAATTGTTGACAGCTCTGACAAAAACAGACTCCAGCTCTGTGTTGGTCGGACAATCGGAAACGAAGTCGCCTGCAGTCTGCAGGCTCCATTAACTTTAACGTGTTCTAACTGATGCGTACGTAGTACCTGGTTTTCTGTTGGATCGGAAGCCAAAATGGATCTGTTGTGTTTTGGATTTTATGCAGTTCTGACCAGGAAAGCATCCAAGTTAAAACAAACACAAAATGTGTGAACATAAAGGCAGAAATCATTAAATATGACCCTGATGCATCAGCATTGGAGTAAACATGGCTGCAGATAGAGCCGGTAAATAAAACGGAGTTAGTAGAAAATAAACGCTGCCTTTTCTGCAGATATTTTTCCATTTGAGGTTCTTTGCTTGCATCACATTTTATTTTCACAACTATTTTCATCCCTAGTGTATGTGGTCAGGCCAGCCTTCCTGTTTGCCGTACCGTCTCCATTATTCGGGCCGGCTGGGTTGCGCCCTCGCCCACAGCCCACAGTGAGTTGACGCTGCGCCGTCAGACGCTGTGTGGATAGAAATGTAAAACGAGACGGTTGATGTGCGCTGACCACAAACTAGCATGCTTGTGTCTCACAGTTGGAAAATCTGCTGTAACTGCAGAGGATGAGTCAGAGGCAGCAGAAAAACACTCAGCCAGCCGGTGGCCAGTTCCCGTACTTACCTCAGCCATTTAAAGCCACTATGGATTTTTTGTTTGCTTGTGGTTGTAGTGCATATTTCATTTAAGGCTTTCTCAATGAGAAAAGCAACTTTATTAAGTTTTCACTTACTACTCTCTAAAACTGAGTATGGAAAGCTTTTTTACAGACATTATTTCACAGAAACTGTTCACTTCATCTAAGTCACTTCTATATTTGCAGCACATGAACACATCTTCAATCAAAAATTACTCAACAGTGAAAAACAAAACTTATACTTTATAGTTTATAATAATAAAACCAAAGGATTTTGTTTTGAAATGCAACAGTTTCCTGCAAGTAACATAAAAACCGTATAGAGTTTATTATCATATGAACAAATATTTACATCTCTGCTGAGCGGCTCTTCGTTTGGTGGATGTTTCAGACTAAAGTCTTGAGTGTGGAGGATAAATTGGAGCGAGTGGACTCAGACGTCGTCGTTCTCTTGATCCTCCACTGTTTCATGAGTTCCCGAACTTTCTTCCTGAAGTTCTTCCCGACGATGACGTACAGCACTGGGTTCAGGACGCTGTTGAAGAAGCCCAGGTAGGTGAAGATCTGGTTGCAGATGTCCAGGGCGGACGACAGCTGGCACCCTCCCAGGACTTGGACCCGCTCCAGGATGTTCAGGATGGTGACCAGGTGGAACGGCACCCAGCAGAGGAGGAAGGCCAGCAGGACCACCAGAACCAAGATGGTGGCCTTCTGCTCTGTCTTCTCAGCATTGAACCTTTCTATCGACTGCTTCTTCAGCGCCCGGATGATCCTCAAAGTGCAGAACAAGATGATGGAAACAGGAATGACGAAGCTGAGAACCAGCAGCATCCAGTCATAGAGGATCTCTATGGTCAGGTTCGGGTATTCCAGGTAGCAGGCGTAAACTCCATACTCAGGAAAATGTCTCACCTTCCTGAAGATGAATGTGGGAATGCTGAGCAACAAGCCGAAGCCCCACGTTAGCAGGCATCCTAGCTTAGCATACTTTGGCCTGCGCATCCTTCCATGCGACAAAGCATGCACCAGCGCCACATACCGGTCTATGCCAACCAGAACCAGGAAGTAGATGCTGCAGTAGACATTTATCTTGATGCCCACATTGACGACTTTGCACATGAACTGTCCGAAAGGCCAGTCGAACTGATTGTAAATGTTGACGGCCCAGAAGGGCAAACAGGACACCAGAACCAGGTCGGCAGCAGCCAGGTTGCTCAGGTAGATCTCGGCCACGGTGCAGGGCTTCTTGTGGAGGATGAAGACCATCAGGACGAACAGGTTGAAGAAGATTCCCAGAATGCTGATGGTCAGAATGTAGACCGGCGCTCCGCTGGCCAGCCAGTCCCAGGCCTCCGGGTTGGGACAGCCCGTAACGTTGGCGCCGTCATGGTCGCCGTACAGCGCCGTGGCGTTGAGCTCAGGGAAGCTGCAAAGAAAATAATATACAACACAAACTGTTTAATATTGGAAAGAGATATTATAAGGTTCACTGGTTTCAAATGAACAGACATCCCTGCATTTTGTCACATTACAAATATTTAATTTATATTTTATGTGACAGAACAAGTAGTACATAAAAGTTAACCGGAAGGAAAAGGAAGCATGGAAAAGTTTATAAATAACAATCTTTAAATCTTTGTTTTCAGCCCCTTTACTGTGACACCAAAATAAAAATCTGAACATCTCTGTTCAGTCAGCAACCACTGCAAACATCTCCGACTGGAAGAGGAGAGCATTAACCAGAGAAATGGCTAATCACAGTAGATCTGGAGGAGCTGCAGAGATCCACGGCTCAGGTGGGAGAATCTCTCTGTGGGACACCGACTGAAAGTCTGCTTCAAGTTCTGGAGGAAACAGTGAACATGTGGAAGACGCTGCTCTGACCAGATGAGATTGTTTTATACTTTTAGTTTTATTTTAGTGACTTCAGAATTATTCTGCTTTATTATGAGAGCTAAAATGCCTCATGTTTCCAAACTGTCGATTTTCTCACTACATGTTCTGGTCCTGGGGTCTGCTGTGGAAATCTGGATTCATATTAATGACAGTCAGTAGAGCTGCTGCAGAAACAGAAACATTTTAACGGATAAAACCCAAACAGAACCAGAGCCTCAAACAGAACCACAGAGCCTCAAACAGAACCAGAGAGCCTCAAACAGAACCACAGAGCCTCAAACAGAACCACAGAGCCTCAAACAGAACCACAGAGCCTCAAACAGAACCAGAGAGCCTCAAACAGAACCACAGAGCCTCAAACAGAACCAGAGAGCCTCAAACAGAACCACAGAGCCTCAAACAGAACCACAGAGCCTCAAACAGAACCAGAGAGCCTCAAACAGAACCAGAGAGCCTCAAACAGAACCACAGAGCCTCAAACAGAACCAGAGCCTTAAACAGAACCACAGAGTCTCAAACAGAACCACAGAGTCTCAAACAGAACCAGAGTCTCAAACAGAACCAGAGAGCCTCAAACAGAACCACAGAGTCTCAAACAGAACCAGAGTCTCAAACAGAACCAGAGAGCCTCAAACAGAACCACAGAGCCTCAAACAGAACCACAGAGCCTCAAACAGAACCAGAGAGCCTCAAACAGAACCACAGAGTCTCAAACAGAACCAGAGCCTTAAACAGAACCACAGAGCCTTAAACAGAACCAGAGCCTTAAACAGAACCACAGAGCCTCAAACAGAACCAGAGCCTCAAACAGAACCACAGAGCCTCAAACAGAACCAGAGCCTTAAACAGAACCACAGAGCCTTAAACAGAACCAGAGCCTTAAACAGAACCACAGAGTCTCAAACAGAACCACAGAGTCTCAAACAGAACCAGAGAGCTTAAACAGAACCACAGAGCCTCAAACAGAACCAGAGAGCTTAAACAGAACCACAGAGCCTCAAACAGAACCAGAGCCTCAAACAGAACCAGAGCCTCAAACAGAACCAGAGAGCTTAAACAGAACCAGAGCCTTAAACAGAACCAGAGCCTTAAACAGAACCAGAGCCTCAAACAGAACCAGAGACTCAAACAGAACCAGAGCCTTAAACAGAACCAGAGACTCAAACAGAACCAGAGCCTCAAACAGAACCAGAGAGCTTAAACAGAACCAGAGCCTTAAACAGAACCAGAGCCTCAAACAGAACCAGAGCCTCAAACAGAACCAGAGCCTCAAACAGAACCAGAGCCTCAAACAGAACCAGAGACTCAAACAGAACCAGAGCCTCAAACAGAACCAGAGAGCTTAAACAGAACCAGAGCCTCAAACAGAACCAGAGCTTCAAACAGAACCAGAGCCTCAAACAGAACCAGAGCCTCAAACAGAACCAGAGCCTTAAACAGAACCAGAGCCTCAAACAGAACCAGAGAGCCTCAAACAGAACCAGAGCCTCAAACAGAACCAGAGCCTTAAACAGAACCAGAGCCTCAAACAGAACCAGAGCCTCAAACAGAACCAGAGTCTCAAACAGAACCAGAGTCTCAAACAGAACCACAGAGCCTCAAACAGAACCAGAGCCTTAAACAGAACCACAGAGCCTCAAACAGAACCAGAGCCTCAAACAGAACCAGAGAGCTTAAACAGAACCACAGAGCCTCAAACAGAACCAGAGCCTCAAACAGAACCAGAGCCTTAAACAGAACCACAGAGCCTCAAACAGAACCAGAGTCTCAAACAGAACCAGAGCCTTAAACAGAACCACAGAGCCTCAAACAGAACCAGAGTCTCAAACAGAACCAGAGCCTCAAACAGAACCAGAGCCTTAAACAGAACCACAGAGCCTCAAACAGAACCACAGAGCCTTAAACAGAACCAGAGCCTCAAACAGAACCAGAGTCTCAAACAGAACCAGAGCCTCAAACAGAACCAGAGCCTCAAACAGAACCAGAGCTTAAACAGAACCACAGAGCCTCAAACAGAACCAGAGCCTCAAACAGAACCACAGAGCCTCAAACAGAACCAGAGCCTTAAACAGAACCACAGAGCCTCAAACAGAACCACAGAGCCTCAAACAGAACCAGAGCCTTAAACAGAACCACAGAGCCTCAAACAGAACCACAGAGCCTCAAACAGAACCAGAGCCTCAAACAGAACCAGAGCCTCAAACAGAACCAGAGCCTCAAACAGAACCACAGAGCCTCAAACAGAACCAGAATCTCAAACAGAACCAGCCTCTCACTGACGTTTTCTCTGCTTCCTCTGCATGTCGTCTGTAATTGTTTTACCTGATTCTGAGTGATTCTGCTGAGTTAATTACCTTGTTACAGTAATGAGCAGCAAAACAAAGGAAAAAACAAAAGTCTCTTTTCTGTCATCATGTTTGATCTGTTTATGAATATTAAGCTTCATTAAGTAAAAAATGTTTTTTCATTTAAGTAAATTTTGTTTTTTATTTTTATTTTGTACATTAAACAGCTCAAAACATAAAAACAAGGTTATTGGTGGATATAATATGCATTGTATACGTTATACTGGATTCATGTAACTATAAGGTTATGTCATGAGGAAAATTAATAAAAAGTGGAAATATAAATAAGTTTACACTCCATTGAATATGTAAAACAAAAGTTTTGACATGATGCATTCTATAATTATCTTAAAAAAATAAGATAAAACATTATTAGTATTTAACTCAAAGTTCTAAAATTAGAACCAGAAACCAAAGTATTTAAAAAGAACAACTTTTACTTACAGTTTATTTAACCACATTTCATCTTGTTCTATCTCAGCATTATACTGTAAGTTTACAAAGCAATCTTTCCACAAATTTTTAGCCCATTTAATCATCCAGATCTGCTGGTTCCTGACAGGAGCAGCTCCTCCCAGATGAGATAAAGTGTGTGAAGCGTTAAGATGTCGTACCTGGTAGCTGGAAGAGTCATTTCTCCTGAGTCCAGATGCTGCGCGTCCCAGTAACACTCTGCTGTCTGTCGTGACTCGCTCCTCTGAGGAATCTGCAATTAGTGTGATGTCAGCCAAAAAGGCAAAGCCAGTTTATAGTTCAGTCAGCGCGCTGCGGCGCTTCTGATTGGCTCTCAGCTCCCGCCTGCACACTGTCAGCTCTGAGATGCTTTATGGCTGCATTTATATAAACACATGTAAAAAACCCAGCAGCTTCTTGTACTTCTAAGAGTTTACAGAGGTTATTTGGTTTTGCCTTGTTTTGTCTGTTCAGTCACAACGGACTGAAAGAACCACAGTTCTGGTTCTGTTGGACCTCAGAGCAGGTGACCGGCTGGAGAACCGGGACGGACTCTCTGCTCCAGTTCTGGACTGGTTCAGGTTTACCAACAGAACCAGGACTTCCTCATGTCACATGTGGAGTACCTCAGGGCTCTGACCTCTGACCCCTCCTGTTCAACATCTATTTTGCAACAGTGGCTCAGATTATAACAGGAACTAAGATTGGCTGCCATGACTACACAGATCACCTAGTGATGTCATCAGGTGAGTCTGAACCATCCAATCACTGAACAGATGCTGAGAATGGATAAATGTATGGAAGAGCCAAAACTTTCTCCAGCTGAACAGAAGCTGAAAGTCTTTGGAGGTAAAGAGGAATGATCTAGAGTTATAGATCTGGAGTTATAGATCTAGAGTCAACACTCAACTTCAGCTGGAAACTAGAGTTCAGGATAAACTCTCACCTGAACCTTCAGAGCCACATAAAGGCAGTTACAAAGTTGGCCTTCCATCAACAGAAGAACATTTTCTAACCCAGTCTCAGGTCCATTTTGTCTCCAGTTGGTCCATCTTGTCTCCGGTTGCTCCATCTTTTCTCTGGTTGGTCCATCTTGTCTCTGATTGGTCCATCTTGTCTCTGATTGGTCCATCTTGTCTCTGGTTGGTCCATCTTGTCTCCGGTTGGTCCATCTTTTCTCTGGTTGGTCCATCTTGTCTCTGATTGGTCCATCTTGTCTCTGGTTGGTCCATCTTGTCTCCGGTTGGTCCATCTTTTCTCTGGTTGGTCCATCTTGTCTCTGATTGGTCCATCTTGTCTCTGGTTGGTCCATCTTGTCTCCGGTTGGTCCATCTTTTCTCTGGTTGGTCCATCTTGTCTCTGATTGGTCCATCTTGTCTCCGGTTGGTCCATCTTGTCTCTGGTTGGTCCATCTTGTCTCCGGTTGGTCCATCTTGTCTCCAGTTGGTCCATCTTGTCTCTGGTTGGTCCATCTTGTCTCCGGTTGATCCATCTTGTCTCCAGTTGGTCCATCTTGTCTCCAGTTGGTCCATTTTGTCTCTGGTTGATCCATTTTGTCTGTGTCTCTGGTTGGTCCATCTTGTCTCTGGTTGGTCCATCTTGTCTCCGGTTGGTCCATCTTTTCTCTGGTTGGTCCATCTTGTCTCTGATTGGTCCATCTTGTCTCTGGTTGGTCCATCTTGTCTCCGGTTGCTCCATCTTGTCTCTGGTTGGTCCATCTTGTCTCCGGTTGGTCCATCTTGTCTCCAGTTGGTCCATCTTGTCTCCAGTTGGTCCATTTTGTCTCTGGTTGATCCATTTTGTCTGTGTCTCTGGTTGGTCCATTTTGTCTCCGGTTGGTCCATCTTGTCTCCAGTTGGTCCATTTTGTCTCTGGTTGATCCATTTTGTCTGTGTCTCTGGTTGGTCCATCTTGTCTCCGGTTGCTCCATCTTGTCTCCGGTTGCTCCATCTTGTCTCTGGTTGGTCCATCTTGTCTCCGGTTGGTCCATCTTGTCTCCAGTTGGTCCATCTTGTCTCCAGTTGGTCCATTTTGTCTCTGGTTGATCCATTTTGTCTGTGTCTCTGGTTGGTCCATCTTGTCTCCGGTTGCTCCATCTTGTCTCTGATTGGTCCATCTTGTCTCTGATTGGTCCATCTTGTCTCTGGTTGGTCCATCTTGTCTCCGGTTGGTCCATCTTTTCTCTGGTTGGTCCATCTTGTCTCTGATTGGTCCATCTTGTCTCCGGTTGGTCCATCTTGTCTCTGGTTGGTCCATTTTGTCTCTGGTTGGTCCATCTTGTCTCCAGTTGGTCCATTTTGTCTCTGGTTGGTCCATCTTGTCTCCAGTTGGTCCATCTTGTCTCCAGTTGGTCCATTTTGTCTCCAGTTGGTCCATTTTGTCTCCAGTTGGTCCATTTTGTCTGTGGTTGGTCCATCTTGTCTCCAGTTGGTCCATCTTGTCTCCGGTTGGTCCATCTTCTCTCTGGTTGGTCCATCTTGTCTCCGGTTGGTCCATCTTGTCTCCAGTTGGTCCATCTTGTCTCCGGTTGGTCCATCTTCTCTCTGGTTGGTCCATCTTGTCTCCGGTTGGTCCTTCTTGTCTCCAGTTGGTCCATCATGATGCCAGATGTTCTTTAATATTCTCCAACCTGTCCATATGCCTGCCACACTTTTCTTAACTTTGTTTTTGTTTTAAAACTGAATTTTCCGTCCTCTTTGTTTTGCTCCACCTCATAAAATCTCAATAAAACATATCTGAGTTTGTGGGTGCAAAGTTCAATGGGTAAGTGACGTTTCTGTCAGGGTGACAAACACTGACACCAGGCATTTATTAGTCGGTTAGTAAACCGGCTGGTTGCGGTTTTACTGGGACAGAAAGTCGCCAGCAGAGACACTTAAGTTTAAAAGGACTTTTACTTCAACAAGCAAAGTGTTCTGGTTTGCAGCAGGCTCTTCACGCAGACAGGAATGGGCGACACATATCTGAAAGCAAGCTGCAGATTCTTTAAGTGGGAGATGATTTCCAGATGGTAAATGGAGTAAAACACCAGAATAAAAACACATAAGGTGAGACTGGTGTCAGTAGAAAGGACCAGAACATTCAGCCTGAACGATTTGGTACAGAGAGGATGGAGTTTAAGTGGATGGAAGATCATTTCCAGTCCATTAAGAAAGTCCATTAAAAATGCCAACTTTGCATTAAATTATCATAATTTACAAAATCATGCAAAGTTGGCAGTTTTAATTGACTTTTAATGGACTTTTTGAGCAACTTTGCATTAAAAGTGTCATTATTTACCAAATGACACTTCATGACAACAGTTATAAACATTCATAAAGACTCCTTCATGTTCATGACAGTGTCATGTCAGTCTTATGCACACCCCTTCAAATAAAATGCTACCCTGCTTGTTAGCAGCAGTGACCAGTTTCTGCGGCGTGCTGGAGGTTTTCCCCGTAACGATTCGGTTACTCTGAATATTTCATCCTGAGATGCAGCACTGAGTGCAACCTGTAATGATTGGGAAAGAGTTCCACTCAATCAGGCAGAAACCATTGGGAGGAAATATGAAACCATCTGATGTGCTTGCAAAACCTGCGTTATTATCTGATTATCTGCTCAAATGTATGTCTGCTGTCAGTAGATTTTGATAATTCCATCGTTTATTTTCAACTCTGTTGTTTTGTTGAGGTTTGATGCCTCAAATCAAAACTCAAGGCTCAGTCATATGTAGTGGAGGTTTGTTGGATTTGTTCGTGTTTGGCGTCCAGCTGAGCCACGTCTCCTCTGATGAAGCAGCCTGACGTCACTCAGCAGGGTGTGTGCTCAGCGTGTCTGTCGGCCATGTTTGGCTCTCCTCTCTGCTGGAAACCGTGGAGCTCCTGGTCTGACTCTGACAGGAAACCTGATCCCTCTTCTTCGTGTTGTTTTCTTGGACACACCCAGAGTTTTAGCATGATTCAGAAACGTTCCACAGGATTGAGATCAGAGCCGACCCAGAAGCTTAATGTCAGCCTGCTGCGTCCGGACCGGACTGGACCGGACCGGACCGGGTTTACTGTCCTGTTTGAGCTCCAGGCTGTCCGTTCATCTGTTAACTGGAGGATCTACTCCTTCCTCACCATTTAATCCACTTTGTGCAGCAAAACATGATGCTGCCACCACCGTGCTTCACAGTCTGTACAGTTCTTAGAAGATGACATTCTGCTTGTCGTAGGTCTACGTTTGTCGTCTCATAAAAGTTTTCCTCAACGTGTTTTTGACTTGTTCATGTTGGCAGCTTCCAGTTTCAGTCAAGCTTGAAGGTATCAGTCAGGAGCAGGCAGCATTTGAACATCAGGATCTGAGACTGTTCTGTTCAGCTGGAGGTTGTTTCAGGTGAGCCTCCTGTATTTCTCCCAAACACAGGAGAAATGTCTTATTAAAACTACAAAGTTACTCATTTTAATGAGTTTTAAATCTCATAAAAGTATAATATGTTTAAAAAAAGAAAAGAGAAAAGAGGTAACAGTATGAAGTCAAATCAAATTTTACTTGTGTAGCAGCTTTGAGCAACAAGACACAGTAAAAGGTTTAAACCTCACAGGACGTCTGAGTGACTGGAGCTAGAGAGAAGATGGACAGTCAGAGTGTGTTTGGCTTTTTAAGGAGCTTTAACCTGTCAGAGGAATATATGTAATATCTAATTTTAAACAGATCCAATAGCTTTCTGACCAACATTTAACCAAATACTAGAGGAAGTCCTGAGTAAATGATCCAGTCTTGTTTTTAAAAATTGTCACCTTGTTCATTATTCCTGCCACAAAACCAGATTTTCTAAATGTTTTTGATCAGCTGGAGTTTGGTGTGTTAGTGACGGGTGGATGAAGTCAGAGCGGCTCTGAGTCACATCAGGAGCAGAACTGATCTGACCTACTGCCAGTTTGTGGGAAAACCTTTTAGAAGATTTTTATTATCAGAAATGTTATGACTACCACCAAAAATCCATAAATATTCTGGTCCATTAAGTCATTTTGCTGATTGAAGCATGCAGTTGTGTGTGTGAACATGAGAATGTGTGTGGGGAGGAGGAGGAGTAGGAGGAGGAGGAGGACGGTTGCCATGGCAAACTAAAATCCCTGAAGTGATTCTAATTGTTAGTTATATAACCAAACCTGCAGTTTTTCTAGCAGCAGACAGATTTACTGCTCAACCAGACGAGTCAGACGACGGCACCGTCACCGCACAGCGTCTGGAGCTTCCAGAGTTTGGAGCATCCAGAGTTTGGTGCTTCCAGAGTTTGGGGCTTCCAGAGTTTGGAGCTTCCAGAGTTTGGTGCTTCCAGAGTTTGGTGCTTCCAGAGTTTGGTGCTTCCAGAGTTTGGTGCTTCCAGAGTTTGGTGCTTCCAGAGTTTGGTGCTTCCAGAGTTTGGTGCTTCCAGAGTTTGGTGCTTCCAGAGTTTGGGGCTTCCAGAGTTTGGTGCTTCCAGAGTTTGGTGCTTCCAGAGTTTGGGGCTTCCAGAGTTTGGGGCTTCCAGAGTTTGGTGCTTCCAGAGTTTGGGGCTTCCAGAGTTTGGGGCTTCCAGAGTTTGGAGCTTCCAGAGTTTGGAGCATCCAGAGTTTGGTGCTTCCAGAGTTTGGAGCTTCCAGAGTTTGGAGCATCCAGAGTTTGGAGCTTCCAGAGTTTGGGGCTTCCAGAGTTTGGTGCTTCCAGAGTTTGGAGCTTCCAGAGTTTGGGGCTTCCAGAGTTTGGTGCTTCCAGAGTTTGGTGCTTCCAGAGTTTGGTGCTTTCACATGTTAAAAGTCTCTAAAAACAGAAAAAAGATCCAGATTTTCTGCTAGTTGCTTTCCTGAAAGGAAATTGCTGAGAGAAATCTGAAACATCTGAATCTAAATTAGCAACATGTGCTCTGGCTCATGTCACTGAGAATCCTTCCACCCATGAAAGTAGTCCTCTGTCTTTTACAACAGGTATCTTTTTAAACATATCTAAAAGTTTCTTTTAAGTGTAAGTCCCGGTTCCGGTCCATTTTTCCCGGAGCAGCAGAGCTGCAGCTGTTGGCGCCTCCAGCTGTCTGTCGGTGTGACCCATTAGAGCCTCTAACTGTTGGGAAACACCAAGCGATGAATCTGTTATTCCCTGCAGATTTAATCTCATCAGCCTGATGCCACTTCGGACCCGCCAGCGTCTTTCTGCACCAGTAATGTCCCAGTTTAATCAGGTTGTGTGTTCTGGGTAGAACAGCTCCGCCCTCAAGCCTCCAGCTCAAACTCTGATCTGAACATTTCATCTACCTCAGATAAACAGCAGAACTAACAATTATCCAACCAAATGTAATAAAAATATTCAACTTATAACTCATTTGTATTTTAAAACCATGGAGAGTATTTAAGATTAATGAGCAACAAGCATGACCAGGAGGGTGTTGGTGACTGGATGGTATTTTGTTATAACAGTAATACTTTCTGCAGTCTTGGCTGATGTGACGGTCGGCCAGCTGCAGCGACACCAGGAAGATAATCTTCACTGCTTGGTGATGTGATTAGAGTGGAAACCTGCAGCTCGGCCAGCGCAGCTGATTGTTTTATCTGCCTTTGTCTTCCTCACCGGTGCTGCAGGGCGTCTCCATGGAGATAAACAGTCCAATCAGGCTGCAGGAAGAACTTCCTGGTAATGTAGCAAATTCAGTTTCCTCCTTTTCTTAGTCGGCCTTTCCTCAGTTTCCTAAAAGAAACAAATAGAAACATCTCATTTGATCAAAGTCTTCACTCTGATATAAACAGTTCCATTAACGTAAATATAATATATGATTATTTGACAAAGAATCATTAAAAACAGGAATTAGCTGCTGAACCAGAGGCTGAGACATTAGAAAAAAACAACCTGTTATTGTTTAGTGTGACTGATTATTACTGTGAGCCAATAATGAATGTCATCACATTTAGAACCAAACCAGATGTAACTACAAAAACAACCTGAAAGTCATTTTACTAATCCTAACTGATTTCAGGTCAGGCAGTGAACAAAAAGGTCATATATGTTTTTTATTATACAATGTCTGCATATAATAAAACCACAATAAACACAATAAAACCACAATAAACACATAATAAACCCGCGATAAACAACATTATGAGTGTGAAAGTTGTGACATTTTGTCTGTTGAAACTGTTCCTGGGTGTTAAACTCTCAGGCTGAAAAGCCATAAACCTGACCACAACCACAAGCGTGTCGCTGCTGCTCTCTGTTCAGAACCGTCTCGGTTCTGAACAACATGAGCGTCTGGACCAGGAGCCCGCTGCTGTCTGGAAACATTCTGCTCATTTCCTGTCTCCTCCTGCCTGTCTGTAGGGTTGTTGATGTGCGGCGTGTCGGCCATCAGCCCCTCTGCGCCGCCCGCCTGCTGAACGCCAGGCTGCCTCCAGACAACAGGACACGGCTCGCCCTGAAAACTCCAGTTATTGTTTTAACAGCTGCTTCTGACAGCGTGGAGAAGAAGTGAACATTTACAGAGATGTGGCTGTAAATGCAGGGAGGACCTCTGGTGGTCAGTGTGAGTCACCCAATCAATCATCAACACATGAAAGATTTTTAACCTTCATGTTTAAACCCTGAGCCGTGTTGTCTTCATTCTCCTTTTGAATAGTCCAGGAAAGTCTGACGTCTGAGGAGGAAAAAGACAAATGGACATGTTTGCGTCAACAGTTGAAGCTGAAAGTTTGCATTTCTGGCTCAGAGTGTTTATAGTAGAAAAGTGTGGGGGAGTTCGATGATTTGGAAGGAATTTTCTGTCCTCAAGCCTCTTACAGGCTTTCTGTGGTTATGACTCAAACTCTGCCTTCATAAATTAAATATAATTGAGCAGAAAAAAAAGATTTAAAGTTGAAGGAAAAAATATCTGAAGCACAGCTTGTGGAATGACCTTTGACCTCTAGTGAGGTGAAGAAAACTTAGAGCCTGCAGTTTGTTTGTCGTTCAGCAGCTCAAAGCATCTGGACTCAGTTAGAGGAGAAAACATTTTGGTTGTTGTGGTAAAAAGTTTGAACACTCAGCCTGAAGCAACTTGTAATTCCTGTTCTTAGGTACTTAGAAAAACATTACGCAACGTTCAAATATAAATATTAACATAATGTGAAGCATAACGTTTTTATAAAAAGACACATTTGGATGAAACTAAAGGAAATATAAATGATAAAGCAGAGTAGCATCAAGCTGCAGAGCTCAGGACTCGTTTCCTCCTCGTTTGAGCATGATATGTTAACTGAAACAAAAAACCTGTATTTTCTCTTCTTTTTTATGCACTTCTTGTTACTGTGCACTATTTTATTTTTATATTTGTATCATGTTCGAATAAATTTCATTTCATTTCATTTCATTTCATTTCCTTTCAGAAGATCCTGATGTAACCCCAGACTGAGCCGTCTGTCACTCAAGGTTAAGTTCAACTTTATTTATAAATCCCATTAAAAACAGCTGCTGTACCCAAGTACTGCTCATGAAAATAGAAATATTAAGAATAAACAGGGGAGAAAAATAAAACAAAAATATTAAAACATTAAGAAAATACAAGAAACATGAAAAGTTCAACTGAACCAGCAGGAACTGTTTCATCGTCTGGATCAGTTCCAGCGGCTCTGACCGCTTCAGGAGTTTCCTTTCTGATCTGAATGAGGTGATTAGATGATTCAGCAGCTCTGGACGCCATGCAGTAGAGACATGCAACACGCAGGGCCGGGCTGGAGGAACACGGAACAATTATTTATATTCACATGAACATAAGACGAGCTGCAGTAAATAAAACAGGCCTCTGGGTCCCTCTACTGGCCAAAGCTCATAACGCACCCTGCAAACACAAAATAAAACCAAGAAAATATTCAGGAAATGTCTGAAAAGTTAGTTTAAAAAAGACAAAGTTAGTGGAAATAAATTGGTTTCCATTGATTCCATATTAGGCCAAAACAGATCTTATATGGTTTTGTGAAACCAGATATTTTATTTTTAACCAGCTTGTTTCTGTTTATTCAAACCTCTTCTCCATCATAAACTATAAATAACCTTGGAAACATGGAGTGTTTATGACTGAGCAGAAAACAACTTGAATCTGTCCGAGTCTCTCTGTCATCCTGTCATTTTCTCTCCATCTGTTCGGTCCTGTCCTTCCCTCCTTCAGTCCCCGGAGTCTCTCTCTCTCTCTCTCTCTCTCTCTCTCTCTCTCTCTCTCTCTCTCTCTCTCTCTCTCTCTCTCTCTTTCTCTTGTATTTTGGCCAGCAGCTGAGACCTGACTGATGCTGCTGCCAATCAGACAACGGGAGCAAAACATTTCAGTCTCCATGGCAACAGCCCGCTGATTCCCAGCCGTTACTGAGCTGGAGCGACCAGTCGAGTAAAACCCGCCACAGTGAGAATCGGTGTTTTGTGTTAGTCAAACTCGGTGGTTCTGCTGAGTTTTGTTGTAATCACCAAAGACATCATAACTAACTGGTGGCGGTGAGTCGGTGTTTGCTCTCTGGCTCCCCCTGCTGTTGTAAACAGGAACATCATTGAGCTAAAAATAAACCTCCATCTGATCCAGCAGCCAGTAAAATTTTTATCTGCCGAAGTCAGAAGTAATCAGACCAGTGGATTTATTATTAATGTGTTATCCATATGGTTAATATTATATGACCTGAATGAAAGAGGCTGTTCACGGATTTATTATCTGTGAGGAGAAAAACTATTAAGACACAGATAATCTGATGATGTTTATCGTTTCTGTCTCGCATATTTTTTCACTGCATTAAGATGAAAAACAACATATAAAATAAACACATATCTAAAATTCTGATGAGTTTGGATGAGAATAAATCTATTTGTTTTGAACTGAGTCCATATCAAACCTCCTCCCATACATGTGCATCAATTTTCCTCCAGAATGAGGAAAATGTCATTTTTCAACCGTTTTTGCCATTTCATAACATGTTTCTGTTATTTTAATTTCTGCTTTTATTTTATTTCCCTTTGTGATCAATTAAGTATTTTTTTTATTTAACCACAAAAATGCTAAATAATTTTAAAAACAATCTCTCGTTTAGCTTGTCGTTCCAGTGGTGAGCAAACTTTATAAAAGGTTCTGACTTTAAATCACTAACGGCCTGCACCCACTGGACATTTAGCTAATGCACTAAATTCAACATTCACTGCAAGTAAAATATGTATTATGTTTTATAAAAAGTAAATTACCTTAAACAGGCACAAATTTATTATTAAACATTTAGCAGGAGCTTCAGGATGGCAGCCTGGGATTTTGTTGCTGTTTAAAGAAATCTCTGCTCTTCAGGTTGGACTTTAATGTTTGGATGATCCAGCTGATGTTTCTTTGAGCAGCTGAGAGTTAATGATGAAACCAGCAGACCTGCAGGTTTAACTCCATCCAGCATCTATTTAAGCTGCTTTAAAAGCTTCATGTCTCTTTCTGCTTCAGCTCCATGGGACCAAGACGAATGTAAAACTCATCTAGATGCTTCAGGTCCTCATCTTTAGTTCCCTTTGGTGGCGTATCAAGGCTCAGCTGATACATGGCTTCCCTTATATGTGAAGTCAGGCTGTGAAATTTTTGGTTTCTGTGTTTTTGCAGGAGAGAAAGTCGGTGTTTCCCCTCAACGACGCTCCTAAGTGAAAGGAGCAGCGGCCGTCCTTCTAAATGCAGAGATGCCATTATGTAGAGAAAGTAATGAAGCGTAGTGAGAGGCGGCGGTGGCAGCAGCAGGGGGCGGTGGAGCCCCCGAGACGGCATTAATGCTCTCTGTTCCCTGTCACACTCTGGATTCACCGACCAGACGAGGCGTCAGGAGGAAACCTCAGCAAGACAGAGACCCTGTTTCCTCTATGAAATGTTAATAACAGATTTAATCCTGTCTGAGCCTCTGTGAAGGCTGGATCTCACTAGTAAAATGTGATTCTTGTATTTATGTAGATGATTAAATAAGATCACAACCTTCATGAACATTAGCTTAATGGACAAAAATCAAAAACTAGTTTGAGGAAAAAGAAAAACCCAGAGGAGAGACGGAAAAGTTTCAAAGATGAGCGCTGGGAAAAAAATCCTCTTACAGGCTGTTGTCACCATGGCAGCAGCCCGCTGAGATCTTCCCTTCATTTCTGGCTTCAGCATCACGAGGTGAGAACAGCGGCCGGTTGGCTGCTAAACGTCTGCAGTGGCTGCTGCTGGTGGCAGCTGCCAGGCAGGCTGGTCATCGTGGAGCCGGGACCAGACCTCCATCCTTCTGGTGCAGCTTTCCCTGGACGTCACCGGCTCCAGGGCAGCTGGTTAAAACAACCGTAAACCTGCAGGTCACCGGCTCCAGGGCAGCTGGTTAAAACAACCGTAAACCTGCAGGTCACCGGCTCCAGGGCAGCTGGTTAAAACAACCGTAAACCTGCAGGTCACCGGCTCCAGGGCAGCTGGTTAAAACAACCGTAAACCTGCAGGTCACCGGCTCCAGGGCAGCTGGTTAAAACAACCGTAAACCTGCAGGTCACCGGCTCCAGGGCAGCTGGTTAAAACAACCGTAAACCTGCAGGTCACCGGCTCCAGGGCAGCTGGTTAAAACAACCGTAAACCTGCAGGTCACCGGCTCCAGGGCAGCTGGTTAAAACAACCGTAAACCTGCAGGTCACCGGCTCCAGGCTGGTTAAAACAACCGTAAACCTGCAGGTCACCGGCTCCAGGGCAGCTGGTTAAAACAACCGTAAACCTGCAGGTCACCGGCTCCAGGGCAGCTGGTTAAAACAACCGTAAACCTGCAGGTCACCGGCTCCAGGGCAGCTGGTTAAAACAACCGTAAACCTGCAGGTCACCGGCTCCAGGGCAGCTGGTTAAAACAACCGTAAACCTGCAGGTCACCGGCTCCAGGTGGGAACGGATGAAGGAGAGGTTGGAAAAGTTTAGTCATTTTACAATCAGAAAACAAAAAGTGGTGTCTCATTTTTATCCCCTTTATTTTTAGCCCTAAATAAACTGAATATTAACGAACAAACAGAAATGTGTGCAGATTACAGATGTCCACCCAACGGACAGATCAAAACAGGAACCAAAGGAGCAGTGAGGAAGAGGAGGGTGAGGAGGCACAGCGAGGAACAAACGGAGCTTCAGCCTCAGATCCAACAAACAGCCAACAGTGGAGAGACTACCAGCCAGTTTTCAGCTGGAATCAGCACCAAGTGGTGAAACTGAAAAATCATATATTTATCCAGTCAGTGAAGGCAACACAGGATATTTTAGAGTTTAGAATCAAGTCAAAGAAAGTATTTAAATTGTAAAACATGTCCATGGCTGAGAGAGAGCAGATAACAGGAAGGCTAAACAAACAACAAGGTATTTTACTCACATCAAGACCACTGCGCTAACCATGCTAATGGCTAAACTGCTTAATGATTTTGTCTGTTTGAAAATATTACTAGCAACAGCGACTGCTCTATAATGTGATTAATTTAAACAGTTAGTGACAAACTGGAAGGCTAGAAAATCAACGTTTTTTTTTCAAAAGAAAATTGTCTCCAAACGTCTGATTGTTGGTTATCGGTAAGAAAAAGATCGCTTCAGCTGCTTCTGCATCCTGAATTCATCAGACTAATATCAACTTACACACAAAGATTCCTTAGCGCTCCAACTTCAGGCCTTCAGACATCCATCCAGAGTGTTGCATAATATTATTTGTTCCTTCTTGTTTGTTCCACAACAGCCAACAGAACCGGAGCATAAAAGAGGAGAAGCGTCTCTTTCCCCAGCAGGATGGGTTCATCTGTCAGGATGAACCGTTTGACCTTCAGGTCAAGGTCGTCTGAGCAGCACCGGGTCAAACCTGCCAGAGATTCTGACTCTGTTCATCTGCTGACCAACGATAAAACCTTAATTTAATCAACAAGGAAATCCTGTTTACATTAATACAGAAACTTTATTAGTAGCTTTACGTCTTTACAAAAAGAGCTTCATGTTTGTGGTTTACAGTCTAAATATTCCTACCACAACTATTTAATAAAAATAACCAGATTTAAAAGTCCTTCTTTAAACATGTAAAAGTACTCACATATTTAACACATTATATAGACACATTTATATAAACTGTCTTTACATGAGATAACAGAGTAATCAAACATTTCCTGTAAATGAATATTTGAACATGTACAGTGTTTCCACAATGAGTTTCTATCTCTATATGATGGAGATGTTAGTCAACAGCTTTTTCCAGATGATGTGAGACGATAAGCAGAAAACTTCTCCTGCCATCGGACCCGGCAGCTTCTGCTTTAAGCTAAGTACAGACTTCAGGAAACACAGATTCAAACCTCACAGCTCTGATGTTCACCAGATGATTCATTTCCTCTGGGAGAAGCAGAGATTGTCTCTGCCTGCAGATTAATGCTGGAGGTTCTGGTTGACGTGTTTGAGTTGGACAGAGAGACGTTGGGACTCACTGCTGCTTCACATGACGGGTCAGAGATGTTTCTGATTAATGCATTTCTGGACCACGTGGTGCTCTTCACTTTCTGAATCTTTTTCTTCTAAATAATAATAATAATTGTTTAACAGAAGCTTCATGCTTGGCCTCCTGCAGCTGCAGCAGTAGAGCAGGAAACCTGAAGGAGCTGCAGAGTTTTACTGCGTTTCTCTGCTGAATAAAACGTTTTGTGTTCCAAATATAAGTTTTGTGATGAATGGGGTTTGACATTGGTATGGATGATCCTCCACACATTTTGCTGACCGGTGTGTCTGAACAGACTTTGCTGCTCAGACCCAGTTTTACTCCGTCAGGCTCCAGTGAAGTCAGAGCTGAATCTCAAAAACACATTTAATCAGAACCGAATCCTGACATGGAGAAAGGTTTTCCTTAAACATCTGGTTTTACGTCACTTTTACGTCAGATTCGCTCTAATTCATTTCCCTTGTTACTTCTGGATGTCTCTTCAGGTCAACACATTTCTAACATCATTTAGTAAAAACTAGTTTCAAAGATTTTAGTTTTATTTGTGCTTCTAATTATTTATCGCCTGAAACTGCAAATCTTAACTAAACCTCACTAAAACATAGTTAAATATTCTGTAGGCGTTTATTTATGAATGGTGATGATTGTAAAGTGACCGATGCTTCAGTAACTCAGCTGGCAGTGGAGAAACATTTTGGATTTTAGGTTGTTATTTTCTCTCCTCTTGGTCAGATGGGTCAGAAGTCATCTGGTTGCCTTCGTGCTGCTCCAGTCCTGCTAACATCCAGTGGATCCAGTCCTGCTAGTGGATCCAGTCCTGCTAACATCCAGTGGATCCAGTCCTGCTAACATCCAGTGGATCCAGTTCCTGCTAACAGCCAGTGGATCCAGTCCTGCTAACATCCAGTGGATCCAGTCCTGCTAACATCCAGTGGATCCAGTCCTGCTAACATCCAGTGGATCCAGTTCCTGCTAACATCCAGTGGATCCAGTTCCTGCTAACATCCAGTGGATCCAGTCCTGCTGGTGGATCCAGTCCTGCTAACATCCAGTGGATCCAGTTCCTGCTAACATCCAGTGGATCCAGTTCCTGCTAACATCCAGTGGATCCAGTTCCTGCTAACAGCCAGTGGATCCAGTCCTGCTAACATCCAGTGGATCCAGTCCTGCTAACATCCAGTGGATCCAGTTCCTGCTAACATCCAGTGGATCCAGTTCCTGCTAACAGCCAGTGGATCCAGTCCTGCTAACATCCAGTGGATCCAGTCCTGCTAACATCCAGTGGATCCAGTTCCTGCTAACATCCAGTGGATCCAGTTCCTGCTAACAGCCAGTGGATCCAGTCCTGCTAACATCCAGTGGATCCAGTCCTGCTAACATCCAGTGGATCCAGTCCTGCTAACATCCAGTGGATCCAGTTCCTGCTAACATCCAGTGGATCCAGTCCTGCTAACATCCAGTGGATCCAGTTCCTGCTAACATCCAGTGGATCCAGTCCTGCTGGTGGATCCAGTCCTGCTAACATCCAGTGGATCCAGTCCTGCTGCCCCGATCGGCTGAATCCCAGCATCTCTCTCAGCTCAGCCTCCAGAATCCAGAGATGTTCGCAGGGATCCAGAACCTCCAGGAGGTTCTGGATCAGCTGGAGTTCTCCACCTCTAAGCCCGGATTCCCTCCAGCCCAGTTCCGTCCGCTTTAGCCTGACTCCAGTCCATTCATGTAGAAAGTCTGGTCCGGTTGGAGAGGTATGAACACTATTCGACCTCTGACCTCTGGTCCTCCAAACCTCGGTCTGGTTTGATTGAAGTGAACTCTGGTTCGGTTCAAATTCATATGTGAACACCAAACAGAACCACAGCAGCTGGAGCAGATGCTGGAGGTTTGGTTCCTACAGAACCGGGTCGACCGGCCCGTCAGGAGGAGAACAGCTTTACGTTGTGAAATGTGGAGCAGCAGCTCAGCGCCGGGCTTCACCCCGACAGAGGAAGCTCATTCAGGGTCCATGTCAGAAACACCTGGATGACTCCAGACCCGTTCTGGTTGTTTCATGGATGCTTAAGATTTAATCAGAATTTGGACCCAATTTAATCATTTTCCAATAACTAGAAAGCTGCTGTTCAGGGGAAAACACACAAAAAGACATTCAAGTAAAACAAATTGCAGAACAAAGAAACATAAAGTTAATAACCATCTTATATAAACATAAACATCTTCAGTTAAAGAGACGCATTGAGAAAACCAGCCTTCCTGTTCAACGAAGTCAACACATCACTGTCACGGATCAGACCTTTGATCTAAACAGATAACAGAACCAGGTGAGAATCAGAGGAAGGTCAGTTCAGACATGGAGGATGTTGGTTCTGCAGAACCTCGGTTCTGTTTCCACACATAAACCATCTGGATGTCTATCAGAAGGTGCAGGCGTAGACCACGCCCACCACCACTATGTTCCCTATAGTCGCAATGATGGCGATCCACAGCCAGATGGCGTCGCTGGACATGGACTGCTGCTCGTCCGGCTGGCCGTGCACCGAGGCGGCCGAGGCCGCCGCGTTGACGCTGGCCGAAGAGTTGAAGAGCGAATGCTCGCCGCTGTAGTCGTCATTGGGTGAGGAGTCCATGAAGGCCCCAGTCATGACTGGGATCTGGAACCACAGAAAGATTCAAATCGGTTAGATTTTAGGCAAAAAGAAACAGCAGAACCAATAAAATATATCAAATAAGTTTGATTTTTCCACATGGCTTTTATTGAAGATGATCTTTTAGCATTGCCGTGAAATGGACACTCAGTTTCCCGCCTTAGCAGAAAATTGGCACAGACAGTTTGTGTGATACTGATAGTTCATTCTGAACCCAAAATGAAAACCACAGAAGGTTAAGCAGACTTTTATCAGGAAGTAACAGGAAGTAGCTGTTTACTCAGCAGAGATGGATGACTGGGGATTGTTTCACCTGCAGGACAGACAGAAACCAGGAGCGTGAAGCTTTGGAGAGCAGGAACACCTGCAGCCAGGTGAGCCTGTTTGCTCTGACCATCACTGTGTTTATGGCTCTTAGATCAGCAAACATCCAGATCTGATAGACGATCTGCCACTGAGTGCAGGGATGCAGGAGGAGGAACCAACCAGCAGCTGCCAACCGGATGACGTTTGTCTCCAGCTGCGCTCACTTAACGCTTCTAGCATTAATAATAAGTTAGATGTTTACCAAACCTTTTCTTTGGTAGAACACCTCTCTGTGTTTTACGTGACCAAACTGTGTCATGTCTCTTCTAAATAACCGTTTTCACTGTGGAACGGCCTGATTTCTCCAGCCATGGACGGTCGCTCACACTTTAATTAATCAAAATGCTGTTTGTGATGCGAGCGCCGGAGTGTGAAAGGAAAACAGAAAATGATTTCAGCCAAGCAGGATGTAAAACTTCTGATGAAGAAAGAAATGAAAAATGTTTCCTCTGAGATTTTCACTCAGAAGCAGCAGAGCAGAACCAGGTTCTGATGTTCATTACTTAAACTTTGAGCTCCTCCTGGAGATTTCTTCCTATCTCGTCTTTAGCAGACAGTCTGAATTATTTTCTCATTTATGTCACTATAAACATGCAGCCAGCAGGAAAAGCTCAACAGCTTCTTGTTTTTATTTATCCAGGTAAAGAAACGACAGAGGGATAAATCATATTTCATGTTGCGTCAGAAGGCGACAGATCAGAGAGGAGTTATAGAAAACTGAGCCAAACCGGCTGAAACCAGACATCCAGGTGAGATGAAGAAAACACGTTTTAAAAAAACAAGTTTTCATCTTTCTGTGTCGTTCAGGTTTACCTTTTAATGATTGAATTTATCACCCAAAAAGCTGCTTTAGATTGTTTAGAAAAATAATCTATACCATATTTATTTCTATATAATATAGTATATAATATTTATATACTAAATATAAACAGGCCTTTAAAGAAAATGAGCTTAATACATTTAATTTATCCCAGAAAACAGATATTGGTGAGTAAAAATATAATTTAATCTCTAACAAACCCTGAACTATTTCAATTTGCTGTAAAAGTTTAAAAAATTAACCTTTTATTTTTAGGTGTTTTAGTTAAAGCTGATGAAAACATAACATCTGAATACAAAATATTCAGATGTTATGTTACAGACAAAGAGAAACCAGCAGAGACACGGACCGATAAACCAAGCTGGCTGTTCGCTGAGTGCTGGGTTCCACTGATGGAAAGTTGAGTGGAAGGAAAACGTGTGGTTTTCCTTAAGGAAAATAGGTTGATGCAGCCAAAGTTAGAAATAATAATATGTATTTTGTCATTTAAAATGATGATCCATGTGAGTTTTATTCAGTGAAATGATTGATAGGAACAATCTGAGGTTTGGTGCCACTGAGCGGAGCCGGCCCACTCATCCTAACCAATCCTAAAACAGCTCAGAGGGATTCTGACACACAGGAAGAGCTTCTGACTGCTGGTTCCACCTCCGACGTGCTGCTCTCGCTGTGGCGCCTTCTGGTGGCGAATAGAGACATGACACACCGGGAGCGCCTGCTGCTCTCATGAGCCTGATGGAGGCAGACAGGCAAGAAGCTCCGCTCCTCACTGAGGCTCTGGAAGTGCTGATTAGTTCACCATGCCACAGCATTTCTGCTTCTGACACACACAGACACGCAACGTTCAAGGTCAGCAGGGATCAGCAGCACAAAGATGTGAAACTGAAAATACAGCAACGAAATCAAAACGTTTCTGAGACGCTCAAGATGTTAATCTTCTTCAATCAAGACATCAATGTAAAAATCAATCAGTGGGTTCAGAACTCACTCATTTAAACTTCACAGCCTCCAGGCTCTCAGGCTGCAGCTGATCTTCAAACTGCTTCATTCACTGCAGCATGAATCAATCTGCCTGATGGACGGAGCCGATCTGATGGTTACATTTCAATCTGCTCAGAGACGATGAGCAGAGCAGAAACAACCAGCCTCTCCTGGGGGTCATGAGCCTCCTACCCCGTCAGACAGCTGACGCTTTCAGCCGTGTCTCCATTCTTCATATTTATGTTTAATTTATTAGTAACTGGTTGTCCACAGAGTGAGCCGTCTGCAGAGGAAGTGCTCTGAATAAAACGGAGATGAGAACAAACCAAAAACCTAAATAAATATTTGATTGTTCAGCTTTGATATTTCTGGAGACCAGACTGTGTGAAAATGAATTTACTGGAGAACATTTAGAGGAAAGCCTGGTGGGAAACGTTTCCTGTATGCAGATGTTGCCGAGGCAACAAGTGGAAGAAAAGGAAAGACAGCCTGCTGCGTTCTGCACTAGATGCAGAGGATCCAAAACCTAAACTCAGTACGAATAGAAAACACTTCAGCATATTTTTACCCAAGTTAAAGTAAAAATACTCCTAAAAGTCATTAAAAAATAAATTTAAATGCATCCAGCTCTGATCAGATGTAGATAATATGTATAGTTTTAATTGGATTAAATGTTTTTATGACATGAGGCAAACAGAAAATGCGGATGTCTCAGCGCTCCAGTGGTTCTGTTGGGTTCTTTGACCCAACAGTGAAGCAGTGGAGGGTGATTAGCTTTAGTGGCGCCAGCTGTTAGCAGTGTGCTCTCTGCTGATTGGCTGACGCAGTAATGTGGCCACAGAGAGCAGAACCCTGCGTAGCTTCACTCTGAACACGTCCGGCTTCGGATGACGACGGTAATGAGATTTAGCTCCTCAGCTTCACTTTTCTCTCCAGCAGAGCAGCTGGATGTTTACAACAGATTCCCAAATGTCTGCCTGAACGTCAGCAAAGTTTTCTGTTGTGATGCAGAGGCAGTGATGAAAAGTTCATGATCCAAACCATAAAGCTTCATCTACTGGCTTCATCCGACAGGATGTGACATCACAAACCAGCAATGCAGAAAAACAAAATCTAAACCATTAAAACAGAGATAATGAGGAAAGCGCTGCAGAAACAAAGAGCTGGCCATTCGGTGAGCAGATGTTGAAGGCTGAACTCCTCGGGTCGTAAATCTTTTCTCTCAGTCGTTCTCCATCTCTGAGGTGTTGAGGCTTCTGGTTACCAGGCAGATTTACGGCTCTGCTGCCATTGATTTTCCTCCAGTCTCAGCGGCCAGCAGCATTTTTAAATAAATCTTATAACTCAATAGTACAGGAGTAGCCTGAGTGATTTTCTCCTGACGCCTCCATCAATCTGTCAGAGCAACAGAAGTTTGGTGTGACGGAGAAAAACTTATTATACTTCTCTAATAACACGAATGAGCAATAACTCCGGTTCATGTTTCTCTCTGGACTGAACCTGGACCTGAAATTACTTCCTGTCTCATTATTGTGACTCATGGTCAGAGCGGAGAGGACGATGGGAAGGTGGTCTTAAAAAAACGATTTCAAATGGTGTGGAGGTTGATAATTTGGCTAATAATATATTCTATTGTTTCAATTAATCATGGAGAATATTAAAGTTTGATTTCTGATTCAGAAAGCTACTAAACAGTTCACACACACACACACACACACACACACACACACACACACACCCACACACACACACACAACCCGCTCCTTGTTCTGGTCTCCGTCCAGAGACCAGATGATGGACCGCTCTGTGGGCTCCATGTTCGGGTCGAAGCGTGGCGGCTTCATTCAGCCTGGTGGTTCTGCCGGTCCATGTTTGTTTCATCCTCCTGGTCCGGTTTGTGATTGTCTTTGTTCAACCTTGAGCTAATCCAGCAGGCAGCTCACTCCTTCCCTCTGTCACACACTCGGGTGAGGATTTGGATTATGCAGCAAAGCTGACCTGAATTTCTGCTTCTAAGAATGATCATAAAGATTTAAAGAGTTTGTTCCAAAAATGTAACACGAAAAGCAGCAGAACAGCTTGAAAGCAGAACCAGCAGAACCAGCAGAACCAGCAGAACCAGCAGCCGAGCCTCGATGCTGCTCTGGTTCTCCAGGCAGCTTTCAGAGCAGCTTAAAGGTTTTACTTACTTTAGGTTCAGTTTAACTCCAGTAAACTGATGCGTTCAGCATCGGTTCCTGACCTGAAGCTCAGGCTCGGTTCGGTTCCAAAACTGAGTTTGATTTTCATTCATCTTCTTCTCTTCTCTTAATATCATGTCCCATTAATTACTGCCTTCCTCAGCATCAGGTTTCCTCCTGTGGTTATATTAATATTTACATTCCTAATTATAATTTTCAACCACCACAGCAACTTGCAAAGTCAGTCATTGCATATTTACACAACATGAACTCATGACTGCCTGCAAAAAGCCTCCATAAGGATTTTATCTAATGAGCACAAACTTCCATCTGGGAAAATATCAGTGAACCTTTTCCTGTCTTCTTTTATCAAATGGACCAGAATCTGAAATACAATTCAACAAAATGTATTTTATTTACAAAAGTCACATTTTTCTGATTAATCAGATGCATGGAAAGATGAAAATAATAAAACAATCTTTGATCTTTATGATTGCACTACAGTAAAAAGTAATGTTTGTTATTGGGGTTTTTTGTTACCAAATAGTTGAGATATCTTTGAATGTTTGTTTTATTATTATTATTTTTTAGTTTTCTTACAATAGAAAACCGGGTCAGCAGATTATCTGTTGGCATGTAACCAAATAAATCTGATATTTATACAATATTTACTCCTCGCATTAAGAAGAGCTGCATTTCTGATTCATTAATTAGGTCCAGTTTTGATATTAACACAGAAACAGCCATCAAAGATTCCTGCATTTATTCATGACATGTTGATAATGAACCTCATTGATTTTCTCATCATATTGATTCATGCCCTGCCGCCTAAACGCTTCCCTGTGGAATGAAGGAGAAACTGTAGCAGCTGTAATTGAAAAGCCCCAGGATTAGTGTAAGCAAATGAAAGTGAGACGCGCCTGCAGGACTCCTCTCATTTACCAGGGGAGATAATTAATCAGGAGAGCTCCGGTGGCAGCCAGCAGCCGTTGGACAGAAAAACGACGAGATCAGGGGAAACAGAAACTGAGAGGATGAACATGGATTCAATTTATACCCGACAGGAAGCTGCTGTGAAACGAAGCCTGCATACGGTGGATGGAAATACGGGTCTGTGGAAAAGTATTTTTTTGTCCTTATTTGAACCTCTTTTTCTCACCAGTTCTCCATAAAAACCAGGAGTTTCGTTTAAAAACGCAGCAGAAGCACAAAACCTGAAACTTTCCAACCACAGGTTGTGATCTATCAACAACAAACTTGTTGGGAGAACGAGGAGGAGAAACAGGAAACTGGCAGATCAGGAACTGAAGACAAACTGCAACATAATTCCTCTCACACTTTTAATTTCCCTCCATAATCAAACTTCAATCAGGGATCGACTTTATCGTAATCATCCAAACAGCCGAGTTATTTATGCTTCTGCTGCTGAGCCAAAGCTTTAATAAGGACACTCCATATTAAAAAATGTAACGTAACATTTTAAAGTTTTCTCTGGATGTCACCATGGTGACGTGTAACAGATTAACACAAAACGTGACCAGGTGAGGCAGTTAAACTGATTCATATAAACATCTAAATGCTGCAGTGAAACTCTTTTGCGTTTCGCTGCAGAATGTTAAATCTTCCGGCAGACTTACAGAATCTGTCTGACGATTTTGCAAATATTAGAATCAGGAAGGAAGTTCAAACGTTTTCGGGCCTGATCTGATGCCCTCCTCTTCTGTGACCTGCAGCTCCTCCAGAGTTGGCTGGACTCTGATTATTTAGACGTTTTTTTTAAGTCAAAATGTGGCGCTAGAGGCTCAACTACATTTCAGATGGATGTTTGGAGTTTCACTGTGAAAAAACATGCAAAGGTTCAGGAGGTGTGGACGCTCTGAAAGCCATCCAGAACTTCTTAACCGACTCCAGCTGGTCAGCAGCTGTGAGGATGAGTCAGTGGGCCGGCCGCTCCAGAGCTCCCCGTAAAGCTGCGCTGCAGGTCGGGCTCAGGCTGTGCGTGTTTCAATGCAGGACGAGGCCGGTCGGGTCGCTGTCATGAGTTTGTCACACATGTGTCATGTTGGCCCAGTTAGAGCTCAGATCTCAGGAAGCGTCCAGTCGCTCCAGCAGCCCGTCCCTCTGGATGGACGCTGACATCACCGTGTGTTAGCGTTAGCCACCGTTTGGACCAACAGCCGCTTATAGAAAATGTGACAAAATGCAAAAACAGCCAATCTGTGCACAGATTATTCAGAAGGAAAACACGAGGCTCATGTTTATTACCCCAGCCTTCTGTCCATCAGTCTGTGTTATGAATAAATGGATGGGTGAGCCTGTCAGGCTCAGAGATGGATGCTTATTACGGCAAGCAGTTTTTATTCCAGAAGCTTTTTCTGCTCCAGCCAAACAGAACTCAAATCTAATGAAGAGAAATTGTCTCAAAATTAGAATGGAGTATGAATATGTTTGCATTACCTGGCTGGTTAAACAGATTCTAGCAACAAATGCTGCAGGGGTTGCGCAATGTTTACAACAGGGCCCTGAAATATGCAGCCAGCATCATAACATCATGTTTGATAACACATAACCCCATCACAGGGTCTGTCTGCAACGACAGAAACAATCAGACAATTAAAAAGGTTTTAAAATCTTCTATAGAGAAGCTTTACTCAGGGAGGCTCAGAGCAACATCAGCGGTTCGACCTGTAATAACGTCTGCAAGCAGGAGTCTGAAATCCAACTTATGAACTGATTCACAGCTCCGAGTGCCATCGTAAAAAATTAAAGACGTAGAAAAAGGAAATCAAAGCTGCGGTACTTCTCTTCCACTCATGCATAACAGCAGCATGCCCAATGATTTCCATACGTAATGTAACTGACTCAACAGTAAGTGCCTGATTCATCAGATGGGCATTAAAGCTGCATGCGCCTGAAATGAGAGGAACATTCTGATTTGTCTTGAGTTCAATATAAAAAGCTGCAGCCTGTTGGAAAAATAACAGCTTCTATAAATCTGATGGTGGAAAGAAGCAGAAATGTAGAAAGAGGAGAGAGCAGCCCTGAAGAGTGGGGGGTCTGCTGCTCCTGTGTTTCTCTCAGTGACAGCTGGGATCAGTCCAGCTGGAAGATCTAATATTTCAAAGCTTTTTCAGGTGAATGTGGCAGAAATTTACTGTGAGGATGAAATACAGCAAAATGTCACATAATCAGCTGTTACTATAGTGATGGATGAGACAGACTGCTTCATGATGTCGTGCAAAAATAGGAATAGTTTTAAGGTTTCACAAAATCTTAAAAGTGTGGCATGCATTTGTGTTGACCTCGCTTTACCCTGATACCCCTGAATAAAATCCTGTGTAATTTAATCTGAGCAGAAATGCAGTAGCTCAGTTGTTCTGTAAAAACCTCACAGTTTCATTAGAGAGTTTTCCTCCTGATGGTCCAGTCGACCCGGTTCTGCTGGAACCAGAACATCTGCTCCACCTCCAGCTGCTGTGGTTCTGAGTCACACCAACCTGTTCCCCTCCTGGCCTGTGGGGGCGCTGCACCAAGAACCACTGAAGGAAACGACACAAAAACCTCTGAAGACACTGAGAGCAACTTCCTTCTTCACCAGATGGAAACAAGATGGAGGATTTTAGCGGTTGGAGGATTTCTCTTTAGCCTTTGGCATATTCACACTAGAAACCAGACAATACATGGTAAGATTTTGTGTTTTTGCAGTGCAGTGCTGCACAGCCTCAGCTTCCTGAAAACAAAGTCCAGTAATAAATAAGTGGAATCAGAGGGACAGCGTCTGTCCCTCCTGCTTTGGGGAACCGTCCTGATCAAACCCAGCGTCACACTGAGACTCTAAGAGCAGGATTTTCTCCAGGAATCAGTCAAAAGACAAAGAAGTTACACTGTGATTAAAAAAAGCTGTAGAAAATGGACAGCATGTTTAAATTTATGATCTACAACAAATGATTTCTGTCATCTTGTTTGCAGGTCGTAGAAATGTTGAAAGCAGAGGAAGAGTCTAACAACAGCCTGGATCTGCCGACATGGAGGATGTCAGGAAACCACCGGAAATACGATGAAGATCAACGACCTGCAGCCTGACAGGTTAAACCTTCTGCTTCTCTAACATCTGATCTGATCACTAACAGCTTCAGAAAATCTGAAAATCATCTCTCAATGAGTCGGTAATATATTACACACATCATTATGCATAATTCAGAATATTAATGTCAGTGTAACAGGGAACTGCAGCAGATGTTACTGCTTCATACTTTCCTCCTCTGCTCTCCGTTTCAATCATCGCAGGACTTTGTGCAACACGAAGTCACTGAGGTGCAAAAGATTGGCAGATAAATCTGACTGCGAAATTCACAGAACAGAGAAACCGTGAGGGTTTCTGCAGCGTCTGTCCCGGTCCGGTCCAGTCCGTTCCGGTCCCTGGACTCTGCTGCTGCTGATCAGTTATCCTGAATCAGAGACAAAATGAACCGAGAGAAATCCTGGCAGATTTCCATTGACTGCAGGAGAAAATCCAGACAAGTTTTCAATTTAAGTTTTTCACAAACTGTGTTTCAAAGTTTTGACAATAAATCAATTCAAAAGTTATTGAGATAAATGATAATATTGTATCATTTTCAGGTAATATAATGGCATGATAATACAAGTACAATCTCTATAAGTTTCCATAAACTTTAATTTCCAACAAACATTTAACACTAGGACTGGAAGACGTTTGAAGTATCCAAAATAAATAAACAAACAACAAATAAAATGAATTATGAAAAATCTGCCTTTTAAAAAACGTTTAGTGGCACGAGCCTGAAGGCTTCAGCATCAGCTGCAGATGGTGCTGCAGCTGGGTCTGAATCCAGTTCAGATGGGTTTGAATCCAGTTCAGACCTGTTTGAATCCAGTTCAGACGGGTCTGAATCCAGTTCAGACGGGTTTGAATCCAGTTCAGACGGGTCTGAATCCAGTTCAGACCGGTTTGAATCCAGTTGAGACCGGTTTGAATCCAGTTCAGACCGGTTTGAATCCAGTTCAGACGGGTCTGAATCCAGTTCAGACGGGTTTGAATCCAATTCAGACCGGTTTGAATCCAATTCAGACGGGTTTGAATCCAATTCAGACCATTTGAATCCAGTTCAGACGGGTTTGAATCCAGTTCAGACGGGTTTGAATCCAATTCAGACCGTTTGAATCCAGTTCAGACGGGTTTGAATCCAATTCAGACCGTTTGAATCCAGTTCAGACGGGTTTGAATCCATTTCAGACGGGTTTGAATCCAATTCAGACCGTTTGAATCCAGTCCAGACGGATCTGAATCCAGTTCAGACGGGTTTGAATCCAGTTCAGACCGGTTTGAATCCAGTTCAGACCGGTTTGAATCCAGTTCAGACGGGTCTGAATCCAGTTCAGACGGGTTTGAATCCAATTCAGACCGGTTTGAATCCAATTCAGACGGGTTTGAATCCAATTCAGACCGGTTTGAATCCAATTCAGACGGGTTTGAATCCAATTCAGACCGTTTGAATCCAGTTCAGACGGGTTTGAATCCAGTTCAGACGGGTTTGAATCCAATTCAGACCTGTTTGAATTCAGTTCAGACGGGTTTGAATCCAATTCAGACCGTTTGAATCCAGTTCAGACGGGTTTGAATCCAGTTCAGACGGGTTTGAATCCAGTTCAGACCGGTTTGAATCCAGTTCAGACCGGTTTGAATCCAGTCCAGACCAGTTTGAACCCAGTTCAGACCGGTTTGAATCCAGTTCAGACGGGTTTGAATCCAGTTCAGACCGGTCTCTTTGCATGTCCGGCCCATAGAGGTTCCCTCAGGCTGCTCAACGCTACGGCTCAACAATCAAATTCAAGAATTATGAAGGACGGCAACATGAGATGACTTCAGGCTGTGAAGGTCAAGCTGGACGTCCATGACCTCTGAACCGTACATGGTGAAGCGTTAGAAGTTACAAAATGAAGCATTCTAACAGAGCGATGGTGAACTGGATGTTCCATTAATGGTGTGAAACAGGGACCCTGTCCTGGAGGCAGAGCGGCTCTGAGGCACGGATCAACACGCAGACGGAAAACGTGCTGCGACGTTCAGGAGCCGGTTATTTTCAGAGGAAACCGACTCATTTATACCCAGATGGATTCAGAACTGGGATCCAGTTGGTAACCAAACAGTGAAGTGAAGCTTCACAACAACAATGGCTGCATGTTTTCCTCTTCGGTCGTTCTCAGGGCTGTTCTCTGCCTTTTCAATCACAATCTCGCTCTCCTTTGGCACACATGTTTTCTCAGCCTGCAGCTCTTCAGGGTCATAAAAGAGGAAGAAGACTTGAAAATCAGGGCGAATGTTGAGTTTGTCAAGACAACAGCTTTCATAAAAAGATGTTTGCAGCGAACGCTGGCCTGAGGGGAAATGAACTCCTAAAGATGAAAAGGCTGCAGTTCCATTATTGCTCTCTTCAAATAACCTCCAATTACCGGGACCAGGAGGTCTTTAAAAGGGTCAGTCGAGGCATAAACACATTGTGAGAAGATAACGTGATTATGTAATTCAATATTTTTCTGCAGCCGAGAACAAAGGCGGTCATGATTTAGGCTTTAGCCCGGCTGATCTTTCAGAAAGACTGCTTAGCGAGAAAATAATCTCATTTGTGAACTACTGAACTCGCTTTTCTGTATTCTGCCTTCATACGAGGCGGCAGTGGTGCACAAACAAATCTTCTTATTGAGCCTGCAGCCTGTCTCCGTGTCTCACTACCTTTAATCATGTACTCAGCTGGCACCGGCCCTCAAGGACTTTCCTTTTCAAGATGAAACTTGGCACCAAAGTAAAAAACACAAAGTGGTCTTGCCAGTTCCCCCTCAGGGGTTCCCAGAGTTAGCTGGAAGTTCAGATGGCGACAAGCATCACCTCCATAATCCTCCATTTATTCTTGTCTGCCTTCCTTAACCCCAGAAGAAACGCACAACCCTGACAGTGACAGCAGCTCACATTGATCTAAGGATTAATCCGACTCCAGTCCGTTTGTCTACAAAGTCCGGTTTGTTTGGGGAGGTGGGGAGACGGAACCGATCAAAGAACCAAACTCTGGTCCTCCAAGCCTCGGTCTGGGTTCGGTTAAAGTGAACTCTGGTTCGGTTTGAATGTGAACGCCAAGTGGACCGGAGACCGCTCCAAAAACAGGAAGTGGACTACAGCGCAGGGCATTCTGGGTAAATACAACCAAAGCTAACATGCTAGCCTAGCGCTAGCAGCAGAAATGGCTCCTGGTCTTTAGCCTAAAGAGAAATCCTCCAACACTAAAACCTGACGCCTCCATCTTGTTTCCATCTGGTGAAGAAGGAAGTTGCTCTCAGCGTCTTCAGCGGTTTTTGTGTCATTTCCTTCAGTGGTTCTTGGTGCAGCGCCCCCACAGGCCAGGAGGGGAACAGGTTGGTTTGACTCAGAACCACAGCAGCTGGAGGAGGAGCAGATGATGGAGTTCTGGTTCCAGTAGAACCACATCATCCGGACCATCAGGAGGAAAAACAGCCTAACCCTGAGTTATTTGGATTATTTGGACTCCAGGACAGAGGACACATCTGGCCCTGACCACACACTGCCTTCCAGGAGTTAGCATTGAAGCATGGAAGTGGAAGTGTCATGGTTGGGTCTGCAGAACCTCACCGTCTGCTGTGAATCAGAGAGAAGGTGAGGAAAATATGAGACCATCTGTAAAAATAAAATCAGAACCAGAACTGGATCCTGTAACAGGACGATGATCCGAAACACAGCAGTAAATCCACCAAGACCCAACTGGACCAAGACATTGATCCAAAGGAACCTTTTCATTTTACGGTGAAAAGGTAAAACTGATGTTTCTGGTCATTTATGTAATGAGTTCAATACGGGTCAGTTTGGGTGTTTAACTGTAATTAAATCGATTTTCCATTAATAAAAATATGTATTATGTGAACATTTTCTTAGAGAGATCTGAACATGTAATGGAGCGTCCTGATTCTTCACATGACTGGAAGTGATGAGATGCTGATGGACTGCCACACAAAGCTCAACATGTTGCTGCTCTCATTTCTGTTTGAGTCAGAAAATTACGGATTGATGGAGAAAAAATCTTTCTGCATGGGTCTGACTTTTATTTATTGTGTGAGAAACAAGCAGACGTCCAGAACTGCCAGTCAGCCTGATCTGGACAGGAAACACCTGCAGGCTGAGTCTGGCAGGAACCCAGAACGGAAACGAGTCCCGTCCAAAACACGTCAGAGTTAACCTCCACTAGGTCTGAAACACAAAGCTCCCGTCTTCATGCCGACGCTCCATCCAGTCAGAGGCTCTCGGATCACAGAAGCTCACAGAACCATTTATTTCACGGTTTTGATAAATAGATCATGAGTGGACGCTGTAATGCGTGGAGGATGAAATGTTAACCTCAGATTAAATTTAAAGTTAAAATCACGTTTCGCCGAATCTAGAAGCTTCTCTGCTGGACTCAGATCCGGTGACAGTTTGTCTCCTGTTTCTGTTTCTACCATTTCTACATTCATCTGACCTCAGCAAACACTCTGAGGTCAAGCAGCTTTACAAAAGCAGACAGAACAGAAACATTAAAGTCTTCATCCCCAGAGGATGAAGTCTAATTGAAAGATAAAGAATAATTTACTGGGTTCAGCTGAGCATCCACAGTGACTGTCACCCATCAGGCGCAGCTACAGCCTGATGAATGACGCTTTTTATTTTAACTACTGAGGTGTTTATGCCAAAGGAAAATTATTACACAAACATATTGTACAGACAGCATTTCCCCAAGTTTCTGTGATAAAAGAGCCAAACAGCCAGCTTTGGTCTGCAGCAGGACGCACATGATGCATGCTCCCAACTTTAACTGCATGATCATTTTCAAAAACAGATTTTCATTTCAAATAGATTTAAATGGAAGCTGGAGTAAACCACAGCAGTAATGATCTCTCCAATGAAATGCTGGTTCTTTATTACTAACAGGAAGAAAATCTATAAAAGAAGTTAAAGCAAAAACTCCTTTTTTAATAGTGATCAAAGTTTCAGTGACTTCTGGGCACAAAACTCCACAGCAAAGAAATTATCTATTTCAATGTCAAAAAAACTGTGAAATTTTCCAAGGCAGGAAGGAAACTTCCTCCAGTTAACGAGTCATTTCTCATCTCTGATTTCTGATTTTTCCCTTTTTTAAATGTTTTTTTCATGGTGATGTAAACAAATAGGCATCAAGGTCAGGTGAACAGACACAGAAACAAAATGAAATGAACAGAAAAAAATCACAAACAGGCTGGAGAAAACTAAAGTTAGAGGATTCAGCTGAAAACTGATTGTCCAAAACAGAAATTTATTACAAAATTACAATTTCCAGAATTATAAACTGCTGGGAAATTCAACAATATGTTTTTAATTCATGATAAAATAGAAAACTTTTCTTTTCTAACTAAATCTGAAAAAAATGCACCTGTGGCTAAATTTTAATGTAATCCTTCAAACTGGCAAAATCCAGAGGAATCAGCAAAGATACCAGGAGAAAAGCTGAAGCTTCTGTTCATCTAAACAATTATATTGAAGTTTGACCAGAAATGTCCAACAATCAAACCATTCAGGTCAGCTCTGTGTCCGGAGATGAGCAGGTCTGAAATGTGTGAACAAAACATGAAGCTGGTTTGAAGGTTAATCAGTAAAACGAGTTTTAAACTGAAATGAGCAGAAAGGCGATCAGAAGAGGCCAGAACTCCAAAAGATCCATAAAAATCTTTTTAAAGACTCGTCCTGCAGTTTGATGAAACTAAGTGTGAAATGTTTGGATGTTTTGAGGAAGAAGAGAGAAGCTTAAAGCCTGAGAATGACTGCACGGCGGTGGCAGCATCATGATGCAGGAAAGACAGTTCACATCACAGAACAGGAACAATGTGTGGAAATACTGAAGGAAGACATCAGATTTAGTCAGACGGGGAGAGGAAACCTCTGCATGTAGTCAGACTGCAGACATATGAAGCTTAGGTCGGTTTGATTACTGCGTCATATTCAGGGGAAACATGTAAATCACACTTCCAGAGCCAGAAAACTCTTGTGAATAAAATCAGAATGATTTTTCAGAAGTGGCTCATAAAACAGAGAGGAGGAGCAGAGCCAGCCGAGTCTTTAACATTTAAACGATGAGAAACCAGGCGGTCACCTCCAGGTCAGGTAAGCTGAACTGTTTCTGAACTCTTCTGCTTTTGGCCACTCAGGTTTCATCTTTAATGAGCTGCAGCAGCGACCAGCTGTGGAAACAGTTTGGACCTTCAGTAAATCTGATTTTTTAAAACTACAGATCTATGGGAGGAAAATAGTGCTTATTTGTGAGTTGAAGTTCACCCAGAGGTAAAAACCAAACAGCTTCCTCTGCAGCAGCTGCAGGCAGCATTTAATCAGCTGTTTGTGCTGCGATAATAAATGCTTCAGTTTGTTGAGCAGCTAGACTGTGGTTCTGTTTGCAGCTAAATATATTTTTCTATTGTCATTTAATATCATCTTTAAATTCCTTCTGTGTAAAATTAGTCAATGAACTATGATCCTTCATTTCCTTTAAAAAACAACATTAACGACTAAAATGAAAGAAATGAATTGATGCTCTTTGTGATTCATCTGTAAGATCGTTAAGAAGTGTTTAACAGGATGTCATTTAAAATGTTTTTGGTCTTTCATGACAAACTCCCACCATCTTCATGAGACTCACAGCCTTCCTGTTATCCTCTGAAAGTCTGGCTCTCTCAAAATGACAAAGTTCCCCTGGAAGATTATTTCACTTGAACCAAAACATTTGTCCATGTTGTAGGTGAAATAATCTCCCAGTGAAACTAGAACTTGTTTGTCAGTATTAAGGAGTTATTGACTTTAGAAAAGCTCCCATTTCTTGATGAAAAGTTGCCTGTAAGTTAGTTTAGTCTTATTCCAAGTGTACTGAGATATTGTCACTAAACTGTTTGGTTTTGTGTTTTTGCGGATCGGTTCCTGTCAGACCGGTTCGGTATTTAAGCTCCTGGTTCTGTTTTGCTGATTGTTGGATTCTGTTCTCACCAGCTCCACGTCCTGCTGCCTTCCTGACTCTGCAAGTCTTTATTTTTCATTATTTAAAACTTTTCATCTGTGTATCTGTCAAAAAGTTACAATGTCTTGTTGATTTCCATTTCAAGAACAACTATGTCTGCAGAAGAGTCTGATTGTTTCCTTTAATTCTGTACTAAAAACAAATAATCAGTCATGATTAATAAATACCTCCATCTTGTTTTGGCCGCCTGCAGGTTTCAGATTCACCTGTTTCTGTTTGAATTACCAGAGAACATGACTGAAAGTTACATTTGTTAAAATGTTTCTGAGTTTTCCTGTGTTGGTCTCTGTCCTCTGTGCAGGAAGCAGAGTATTTACCAGCTCTCCTTCCAGCAGGTCTCACAGAACATCTCTGTTCTCGGATGAGCCCACGCCCCGATGCATTTCCATTTAGACGGCCTTGATTTAAGGAAAGATTTGGCCCTGCAGAAAAGCCCTGAGCAGAAAAAAATAATGCAATGAGCTCCTTAATAGCTGCATGGAGAAAGTATGGAGTGAAGGAAACCGCTGGCAGGACGAGGGGGGAGGGGGCTTAAAACCTAAAAACAGAAACGAGCCGGTACGAGAGGCAGACAAACCTTAAAGAAAAAAATATTTCAGGTTCAAGATATTGAATTGTAGCAGTTTAATATCTGAAACATTTGATATTTTGATTTTAAAACAGAGATTAAATTAAATTATCAACCATTTTGTAATAGTTGTAACTGTAGATTATTTTTCATTGAGTAATTAGTGAAGCTATCTGCTCTGGTAGTCAGCCTGTGGTTGTAGCTGCCTACATATCTGGACATATTTCAGCTGTAAAATCTCTTTTCTCCGTGTCTGAGCTAAATGAATGAGTCTGTGGCTTTAATTAAACTTTAAATGCTAAAACAAAACCTGCAGAAGACAAACTGGAATAATGTTTTCAAAGATTTATGTAGCAAAACAAAGAAAACCGATTATTTGGTGAATATTTCTACTAGAGTTATCTCTTTATATATTTCTAAGTTTTGATATTGAGAGCTGCAGTTCTGACAAAGGAAAAGTTGCCAAATTATGACATAATATATAATAAAGGACAGGACAGGTGGAAGCTGCTCTGGTTTCTGCATCATTACAGTTTGTTTTTCTCAACTAAATATTTCTGAACGTCCATATCTGTTTTTCATGTAAACAAAAGAGGAAACATGGAGGGGCTTTATTTGGGCCAGCTGATTGACAGTGTGCAGCAACAGGTGGGGCAGGGGAATCCAACTGGGAACAAAACACTTTCCTCTGACACTTTCTGAGGGATTTCATGGAAAGGATGAGGAAACAAACCGACATGATGGTTTAGAAAACACCAGCGCAGCAGAAGCTCCTCATCTTCCTCCACACGAGATGCAACATGAAGAGCATTATTATACAAAGCAGGAATTATAATTTTCGCACCAATTACCGTAATTTAGCCTAATTACTCCCGCAAAAGAAGAAACAGGAACATTAGAAAGTATTAAGACGCTGTTGCTCCTCAGAACCGAAGCGAACAGAAACCTGATGAACTTTCAGAGGAATCTGCTCTCAATATTACAAAAATAGCGCCGCTCGCCAATATCGGTGTTATTAATAGCTGAACTGTTTCCGTCTGAGCTGAGCAGGAAACCGGAAGGCTGACAAAGTGCGCGCGCTCTGACCTGCTGGCCAGCCACACCCATTCAATCAGAGCTGACTAATTAAAGGAAAGTTCAGATCAGCCACCGACCTGCGCGGCCATGAAGGACAGATCCATGCTGCTGCTGCTGCTGCTGCTCCGAACAAAGGCACTCAGTGGAGGATGAAGGTTTGCTCTGCCTTGCCGCCGCTCAGCATCCAGCCGGTCCGAAAACACACCGACCGCTCAGGCTGACCGACCTCACGTCAGGAACATGGTGCTGGGTCTGAGGAGGAAACCAAGAGGAGGAGAGGCGAAGCTCACGGAGTGATGGAGAGATGTGGGAGAGACACGGAGGAGGAGGAGAAGAGAAACAAGGAGGAGGAGGAAGAGGAGGAGGCGGGCTGTCACATCATAACAGAGGAGGTGTGAGTCCTCCTCTCTCTCTCTGTTTCCTCTGGTTCCTCATAATAACTCATCCATATTCCTCTAATCAACATGTGTGAAATAAAACATTAAAATTTATTGTTTTCCAGCAGCAGCTTTTTCCAAAATAAAAAATAAAATAAAATGAAAATACCAAACTATTAATTTTCTTCAGAATTACTTCTGTGGAAAACGATCCATCGCCTGTTTCAGTTCCCCTGGAGCGTCTCTGCTGCTGCAGACATGCAGATGTTCATTAGGTCCAATTCAAAAGAGCAGCAGCAGTTTTTCTGGATCACTTTGACCCGTTTAAAGGAACCGGATCTGTTCTGTCTTCATCTCTCTCAGCAGAGCATGACGCCTCCTGCATGTGTTAAATCTTTCTTTCAGTGGTTTGACACGTTTTCCTCACTGGACTCACAGGGAGGTGGCAGACGGGGCGAGGAGGAGGAAGCAGAAGGTTTATTGGTCCAAAGTTGGCTCCGTTTTCTGGACAATTCAGGACTAATCGCCTGACAGCACCAAAAAACCCTCTAATATTCTTTTTGTATTCTTTATGGTGGTTGGCAAACGACTTTAAGGTGCATTAGAGCCACCTTCTATGTTAAGTATGGACAAGATGCTATAATGCTACCAGGTCGTTTCCAAAATATCTATTCTTCTAAAGAAACTAAAAACTCTGGGAAGCTGCGTCCCCAGACGACCTCTGGAGCAGTTCCTTCACTTCTAGTTTACTTTTATTCTATTTACATTTCTAATATCTCATGTGTGTATTTGGAAATATATTCTATTTATCCTCAGTGAACACGTCAACCTGTGGAATATCTGCTGAATATTTTAAGTGTTTTTTAATCCTGTGACTAAATCTCAAATTTTATATAATAAATCATTTCTTTATTCTAATACATATTTAAATTCTCCATCTTTCTTTTGGATATAATCATATCTAGTATTATCTCCTCTGTCCAACTGCTCTTGCAGTTTCTCTTACTGGATGATTTGACTATACACTTATGACTGTGAAGGACTAAACCGTCACTCAGATGAGTTTGGCATCTTACAACTTCCATCTACAGAAATAAAATACATTTTAATACGTATAATTTAGTTTTCATTAATATTTAATATTTTAGCCTTACATCATAAATCAACTCAAATCTTTCTCTCTCTCTCTCCCTCCCTCCCTCCCTCCCTCCCTCCCTCCCTCTCTCTCTCTCCCTCCCTCTCTCCCTCTCTCTCTCTCCTCCCTCTCTCTCTCTCTCCACCTCTCTCTCTCTCTCTCTCCTCTCTCTCTTTCTCTCTCTCTCCCTCTCTCTCTCCCTCCCTCTCTCCCTCTCTCTCTCTCTCTCTCCTCTCTCTCTTTCTCTCTCTCTCTCTCTCTCTCCCTCCCTCTCTCCCTCTCTCTCTCCCTTTCTTGCTCTCTCTCTCTCTCCCTCCCTCCCTCCCTCTCTCTCTCTCCCTCCCTCTCTCTCTCTCCCTCCCTCTCTCTCTCTCTCTCTCCCTCTCTCCCTCTCTCTTTCTCTCTCTCTCTCTCTCTCTCTCCCTCCCTCTCTCCCTCTCTCTCTCTCCCTCCCTCTCTCTCCCTCCCTCCCTCCCTCCCTCCCTCTCTCTCGCTCTCCCTCCCTCTCTCTCTCTCTCCCTCTCTCGATCTGTCCCAGGAACTATAAATGGAGTTTGGACGCCTGGGGATGGATTTGTCCAAACACCCTGGAGAGGACAGGGAGAGACGGGTGAGTCAGGACATGTCAGCTCCTTCAGGTCTCTTCTTCACACTATGTATTCACCAATAAACTCCTCACAACACTACTTCATATTTTACTAAACACTAGACCTTATTTGCTCTTAGTAATTATTTTATTCTCTCTTCCTAATGAACTAAAGGCTACATGCTAATGATCCAAATCCTCCATAAATATTCAATACATAGTTAAGAGAAAATGCATTTTGATGATCAAATCTTCACCTGTTTCTGCTTCAGTTAAATCTTCAGTCAGTGTGGCGGCCTTAAAGGAGCCACGTCTGTTTAATTACAGCTGGAGGTCAAAGGTTGATTAGAGCCTCAGTTGATGGTTCTTAGATTGCAAAATATTTAATTTTTATCAATTTATCATTGTCTGATTTTATTTTGGGTGACATTATTTTCTGTAATGCTTACAGTTTCCAGCCTCAGTTTAAAATGTCATGTGGTGAAACTGTTTCTGATTTGGACCCAGTTTGAGGCAGAAACAGAGCAGATGGACCTGGAAGTGATGTAACGGCTAAACTGTGTTTGTTTGTGATGACTGACTGGAAGGACAGCGAACAGTTGGATGAAAGTTTTCTCTGATGGCAGAATCTGGCTTGTGTTTTGGGACGGTTGGATCCTTCTGGTCTGCTGAGGTCTGCTGGTCGGTCCTGTGTGAGATCTGCAGTTTGAGTTGACTTCTGCATGAAAGCAACCAGGGAACATCTGTAACCTCGCTGTTGCTTTTGGACTGTGGGAGACCCAAACTGCCTGTGTTTAGAGACAGAAGACATTCTGTATGTAAACTTTTGAGCCTGGTGACATTAATAAATAAAAATTATTTTTTTCTGTCGTTACTGTAGTAAATATAAATAATTTTGCTGATTTGTTGGTAATGGTCTAAAACAGGAGAAGTTTGGTCTGGTTTAGCTTCATTAATAATTAATAATGTCACCAGAACTTTAATAACTTTTTGTTTGACCTCCAGGTTCCTCAGATTCTTTGTTCTATGATTTAATTTCACTGAAAAAACAACTTTTATGTTTCATCTACAGCTAGAAAAGTTATGTTAAAAACTTATTAGAAAGACCAAGACTACATGCATTAATTATGCAGCAGGTTGTAGAAACTCATGGTTCAATATTTTTTAGGAAGTCATAACTAATAAAAATGGATTATTGATGAATGCATCTCCTCTGGGCTCAAAATGTTCTCCGCAGTCGTGAATCTCAAGAAAGTGAATCTGGCTTTGGTAGTTTAGTTTGGTTGCTTGCCTGAAAGTTTAGTGGAAGGTAGATAGTGGCATAGGCTCAGTTTTCTGACCTTTAACCCCTCTGATCCAGTTAAAGGAACCAAAAAGCTGCAGAATTCAAAGCTTTATGGTGATTTTCATGATCGTGGTTTTATAGAAATAGTTCCAGGGTTTCCTCTTGAGGCTCTGGAAGAATTGTGAAAAAATCCCATAAACACATTCCCAAACCTCATGGAAAACCGAAAACAGAGCTGAAGGTGTGTCAGCTGCAGACAGAGCGATGGAGAGGAGCTGGTCTCCAGTTAGAGCTCCGATCTTTACTGAGGCCGTTTGGTGGTTTAGCTGATGGCAGCTGAAAGTCTTTAATCCTAAAAGTGAACATTTAATCAGAAGTTTGATTTTCTGACTTCCTGCTGCAGCGATTACACTTCAGCTCACAAACACATCATGCACAGCTCACACACATTCACACATCAAGTGTTTTTAGGTCATTTCTCTGTCTCATGCACTTAATATAGAATAAAGTCTTTATTTGCTTTGCCTCAACTGATGCATAGTGAAGAAGGCAGGTGATTCATAATTGATGCTACGTTGAAATAAATCGTGTGTGTGGGTGTGTGTGTGCGCACGTGTGCGTGTCTGCGTGTGTGTGTGTGTGTGTGTGTGTGTGTGTGTGCGTGCGTGTGTGTGTGTGTGTGTGTGTGTGTGTGTGTGTGTGTGTGTGTGTGTGTGTGTGTGTGTGTGTGTGTGTGAGAGAGACTAACAGGAATGAAATCTGTACAGTGGTATTTCTGTCTCACTTTTAGATCTGATCACTTCTAACCTGTTTTCAGTCACTGAAACGTTTTTCTTTCTTCAGGTTTCAGCAGATATTTTTCTTTTTCTGTCCAGTTGAGAAGAAGAAACTCTGAATCTGATCTTCTGCACAACAACCACAGGATAAACCCATCCATTTCAGCTCTGTCACATTCAGAAGCAACATGCAGATCCTTGTCTTTGTTTCTGCAGACGTTAATTATTTATTTAGACTTTATTTAGTCAGAAAGCTCCTGTTGAGATCCAATATGTCCTCCACAGGGGAGGCCAGTTTAATGCTGGGAGTCCGACTGGCTGCAGGTCCGTTTAGTTCTTCAGACACATCCATCACAGTCATGACAGAAATGTGTTCAGATCTGCAAAATGGTTCCTGTTAGCCAACAAAAGCAGATTTCTGAGTGATGTTGAGTTTTTAAAACTGGGTCATTGTCTTTTTTTTTATTATTTTGCTCGTTGGGGTAAGTTATTTATGTGCAGTTACTGTTTAGGTAAATCTGTTGTAAAAAGAATGACATGAATTTCTTACTGAGTGTGAGGGTTTTATCATTTTCCTGAGACCAGTCAGTGCTGAGAGCCAGAGCTCAGATCGACGGACTGAGGAGGATTTGCATAATATTCTGACACAAAGGCGCCTGAACAATGAAGCAAATCCAACCTGCTTTAAATAGTGGAGAAGAGAAAACGTTTCATCTGATCCTCTGCAGTCTGACAAACTGTTTTTTTATATATTTCTTAAACTTTTATAACCTAGCAAATTAAAAATAGACATTATAGATTTATGCAGCATTTCATTCCCTTTCAGTTGGTTCAGTCAAATTTAAACACAGTATTAGAGTCTGATGTTTTTACAGCCTGGACTTCTCTACATCCTGCAAATCAAATGGAAACAGTGAAAGTTTTTCATTGCGTGGTGCCGCTGAGACCTGCCGCTCTGCAGCAGCGAGATGAACGCACAGCGTTTCTAACATTCAAATTAAATATGTTTAATAATTCACATAAAGCCGAGGCTGCCGTGATTCTGGGGGTTTGGGTTTTTATTTTGATTATTTCCTTGTTTCCTTCAGATTAAAGCTAGCCTTTTCAGATGTGCTATAAAAACTTTCTTCCTGTGTTGTGATCTCTGATCTGCTTCACCTCCCTAAACCAGGAAGCAGCATAAATAAAAAAAATGCTTTTAGCTGGGATCGAAGTGGAGCTCTGTAAATAGTCAGATCTAAAGTCTCTGGGATGTGAAACGGTGCTGGTTGTAGATCAGAGGCTGAAACTGCTGATGTCCTTTCACACCCTGTTGGTTTGGCGTTTACAGCCGGAGCAGACCTGCTCTTCTACCTTCATCTTCTACTTTCTGTTCCTGCTCTGCAGGCCCTGATCTCCCACAGGTTTGAGGTTCATGTTTCACTCTCGGCTGTCTCTGTCCAGATTCTTCTGCTGCAGCTCCACCTATCTGTGGAGTTCCTCAGGGGTCCATCCTGGGTCCTGCAGGTTCAGATCAGTCAAATGTGGCTCCAGACTAATGCAGGAAGTGAGAAAACAAACCCATTTTAAACCCTGGTCTGTTTGAAACACAAATTATAAACTCAAAGTGGCTCCCAGCTGCTTCTTGGTTCTTATTGTTTGTGTTAAAGATCCAAATGACCAGCGCCTAAAGTTTTTTATTCATGTGAGTCATCATATATGAAATCTATTCAGTGTTTTTTTAATTTGCTCATGTAGTGTTCATTTCAACTCCAGGGTTCATAAAAGGAGGAGGCAGTAGGCTGAGTGGTTCTGCAATGAAGCAGACGGGCTTTTGGCCCTTTTCTGCTGAGATCAGTTTTTCTCTTAGACATCGACCAATCGCTTTGCTCTGTCCTGGAACAGAATGGGAACCTTTCAGAATTTGTACCATATCACCTTAATAAAACTGAGTTTTACTAACGTCCCTAAACCGATCCTCTACGTTTCTACATGGATTTGAAAAACACAATCATTAAACATCAGTGAGGGACGTAAACAGTAAAGGAGATATAAATTCAGCCATGGCGCTAACACTCATCAGCCAATCAGAGGAGACGTCGGCATCTTATCCAGGTGATGGAGTGACTAGCCCCGCCTACTTGGAAGCAGCTCTTTGGGGAAATGGTAGTCGTCAATTTTTCAGAAGAGCGATTGATTCAACACGTTGGAATGATGCAGCTTTTTATGAACCGTGAGATGGAGGAACCAGCTGCACATTGAAAAACACAGAAACAATCATCATTCTCCCTCCACTTCCTGTCATCTTCTTCATGGTTTCCTCCAGTAGAAACATCTGCCTGTTGATTACATGACTCGTATGATGCAAAAAGTGTTTCCATTGCAGTTCCTCAGAATGCATCTATTCCAGCACAGCTGAGAAACCACGTCACCCCAACGCAAAAACCTTTTATTAAACGAGAGGTTTTACGGTTGATGGAAATGCAGCTACTGAAGGACTCGTTTTAACATGATGCCCAGCTACGGTGGCTCAAAAAGTCCAAAACAATATCAGTGTCCTGTTGCTGGTTGGACTGGAGGTCATTCTGTATTCTCACCCGAAGTCGACCAAGACGCTTCAGAAAGTGATTCTGGGTTTGGTTGGTTGTTTGAGTATTTTTTGAGAAACGGTCCGGACCAACAGGGAGATGAACTCTGGTCTGTTTGAAGCGGACCAAACGGATCAGGTGTGAATACTCTGAGTGTTGGATGATTGAGAGCAGGTGTGGCATCAATCAGAAACAACCTGAGGTTTTAATATCACCATGCACTCTACAGAGCGGCGGTGCTGTGATTTAAAGAGCCTTTTACGTTTTAATCTCTGGCAAACATTACAGCTCTCAGTTGATTAACATAAAATAGTATCAGCTGCAGCCAAGAAACATGGAGGAATATTCAGCTCAGTAAAGCAACAGCACCAAGGTTATCTCTGCTAAAAGCCTCTTCTGTTTCTGCTCCCTCATGGTGACGAACACTGGAGCTGATTCTGTTGCAGCAGGTCAGTGATGAACCGAATCCAGACAGCGATATGACAGTCCCTTAATGGAGGTCTGATGAGTCATATTCCCTCAGGTGATAAGGCAGGTAGAGGACCAATCAGGGGCACCAGAGCAGCCTTGTGATGGGTTGACATGGTTACATCATCGGATGAAAAGATCCTGGACTCTGCTGTGAATTTCTCTGCAGCGATCATCAGCATGTGAAACAGACGTTTGGCTCTTACTCATCCTAAATGGATGGAAATGAGCTGCTTCTTCTAAATCTACATCTACAATCGCCTGATTAATTTAACAAATGTCTGTGTGGGTTATTAATCATATCCACTGCTCTCAACTCATCTGCTGTAAGTAAAAATGACTTTCAGAAGCGCTCTCCCTCAGACCGATGGCTGCAGCCTCTGTGGCTTTCAAATGGAGGGAAACTAATAATTAAACACACTATTGCACAAGGTTTGGTTCATTTCACACACACACACAGAGACACACTGCTCAGTGTTTGTATTAATGGCTGGCTGACACAGCAGGCTGCCCCCCTGCTGGGCGACATGCCAGCCAGAAGAAAAGTGCGCTGCGTTTAACTGTGACTCTACAGGCCACAGGGCGCCGCCGTCTGCGCTGCTGAATGTTTGTAGTGACAGGAGATGATGGCTGATGGAGATTTACCCGAGGCGCCGCTGGCCCAGGTGGATGGCAACCAGACACAGACAAATCTGTTGACACCCCTGGTGAAATCCATCCTTTATCACAGGCGCAAAATCAAACACAGGGAAAAAATATTGTTTTAGGCTACTTGGAGTTCATAGGAGTTTGGTTCTCAAGGGCTTAATGAATAAATATAAACATGACAAGGCAGAGCGGCCTCCAGGCTGGATATTGACCCATTTTAATCTTGATGTTAGAGAAGGCTAAAAAAGTCTCCAAAGCTCACAGGTCTCCATAGCAACCATTAGACTCTCTCTGCATACGAAACCGGAAACATACACAGTTTAATAAGGCTGTTTCCCCCCCGATAGTCTGTTTTATGTCCAGCTGCTGTGGTTCTGAGTCAAACCAACCTGTTCCCCTCCTGGCCTGTGGGGGCGCTGCACCAAGAACCACTGAAGGAAACGACACAAAAACCTCTGAAGACTCTGAGAGCAACTTCCTTCTTCACCAGATGGAAACAAGATGGAGGATTTTAGCGGTTGAAGGATTTCTCTTTAGTTTTTGGCTAAAGACCAGGAGCCATTTTTCCTGCTAGCGCTAAGCTAGCATGCTAGCTTTGTTATATTTACCCAGAATGCCCTGTGCTGTAGTCCACTTCCTGCTTTTGGAGTGATTTCTGTTCTACTTGGCGAGCCAGAGTTCGCTTCAACCGAACCCAGGTCGAGGTTTGGAGGACCAGAGTTTGGTTTTTTGGTTGATTACATGGCAATCAGTGAAAATATCATTGAGACTTTGGATATAATTTACAATGTTAGAGGCAGAAGAATAATGTACAGATTTGGTCAGTATTCTTTTGGTTTAATTAATTCATATTTCAGCTTGTAGTGTGTGTGTGTTTGGTCTCCAGTCATCTAATGATGGTTGTGTTAACATTGTATTCACATTACAACAGTCACTGCAGTTCTAATTTCCTTTATCTCTGAGTTATTCTGGTTTTGTTTCCAATAAGTTTCCAATAAACAGTTTTTCTGTCTGTCTGTTAGACTGGCTTTGTAAAGCCCAAATCAGCTGGCTTCAGGCAATTAGGCGCTGGGACAAAAGGAGGACAGGAGAATGAAGGAGATGGATGCCAAGAGCCAAAAAGCCTCTTCTATGAAAATGTCCAGCATGTTGCCAGCTGGTTATCAGCATCATCTCCTCTCTGCAGGACTCAACGGCTCCCATTCTCATCTGAAGCTCCACTTTTGTCGTTTTATCCAACCGCTTGCTCAAGGTCACCGAGGTTCTGATGCCTTCCTCCAGCAGTGAATCAAGACCCAGAGTGAAACCTGGACAGGCCATCAACCTAATTTGCTGTAAGAAATGTAAGAAAACCAAAAAAATCTTAATTTATTAACCTTATTTAATATATTTGTAAATAATCTCCCTGGATTTTGTTAAATAGCTTAAAAGCATATTGTTTATTTTTGTTTGTGTATTTGTTTTTATAAAATGAAATATATAATATATATTTGATAGAAAGAAATAGAAATGTATTTTGATTTATTTCGATAGAAAGAAATATATAAAAAAGAGAAACACGAGGAGAGGAAGTGGAACTGCTGCGTAAATAGTCTTCAAAATAAAAGCACAAATTTAAATGTCTAATTACTTGAAGAATTTTTAACAAACAACCAAAACTTCAACACAGATTATTAACCTTATTCAAATGAAAGTTTATGAAACAGCCAAGTAAATTAGCGCTTTAGAAATTATCCAGAAGAATTAATTTAGGGGAAACTAAGTGAGCTAAATGTTTCCAAAGTTAAATAAAGAGCTAAATAAACCAGCTCCATTATTAGTGGCGTAATGGATGTGTGCCACCACTCAATATGTGTACAGCTTATAGCTGCTTTAGCAAGAGGGAAAAGGTTATTTTATTTAATTGGACAAAAATGTAAAAGTGTAAATAAAAATATTAATTTCCCTTCTTGGTACTTATTTTCCCACGGTTGTCTGCTTGTCCCAGTTTCACATTAGCTTTAGTCCCAAAGACTGATGGAGATAACCGTATAATATATTCCTCACATAGACTTAGACTTTCATATTGATTGTGGGACAGCTGCCTCTTCATTATGTGTCCTGAAAGAAAGAAGAGCCGCTGTCTGCTTTTGGCGAAGTGCTGGAGTTCCCTCCAGAGGAACGAACAATCACATCCATCTCTGTAGCTGCTGGGTGCAGTTAGCGGCCCTGTCCACTCGGGTGATAAACCCGGCTGGGTTCTCATCGTCTCCCAGCTGATGAAAACAGAAACATGTTGTCTTGATGTGAGGAAATGGTGAAAATGTCTCAGTTTCTGCAGATCAAATCTGGATTCTCTGTGTTTCCAGTGGAGCTGTCAGTCAGCGGCAGGCGCTGCCAGCCTGCCTTGTTCCTGTTAACAGAAACGGCTGCATCCTGAGTTCATCCTCGCTGTGCTGTCACCAGCGGCACAAAGCTTAACCTTTCTCCTCCCGTTCTGCACAGCTGCTGCTCCTCCTTCCTGGCATGCAGATCACTGCCTGGTTGTGTGTTCATGTCCGTGTTCCTGCAGGAGGAAGCGGAGGTTGTGGTTGGGCAGTGGAGAGCGTCGATGGGAGACATGAAGATGAGATGTGACAGCTGCTGATCTGTTCACTGCTGACTGTAACTCTGATCCTTCTGTTTTAATGGCAGTTTTATGTACGACAGAATTTATTTTAGCTTTAAATCATGTTAAAGTGTTTTCACCCGGAGCGTTGCTTTGACTCTTTCATGCATGTTTGAGAAGCCCTTTAATCTCCATAGCAACCATGCATCTGAGCAAAATGCTTGGGTGGACCTGGCCCCGCCTTTTAGGCACAGCTCCTCCCCCACTCAGCTCCTTCAGATTAGCCAGGAGCAATTAGCAAACAGCTGTTGGAACTGGTGTCATAGTTGACATATGCATCTTTTTTATCAACTGAAGGAAACATAGTTACTTGATTGTGCTATAAAATGTCACTGTGTGGCTTGTAAACACATAAAGCTGCCCCTTCCAGCTAAATGCATCGTTTTTCTGGTCATTATAAGGTGAAAATAGTTTAACTTCCAACACAGAAAAACTTCTCATAATGTTTCTCTTTCCTTGGCTGGTGCCTCACAGATCCTCAGATTGATTGTCTGAGAGCCTGATGTGAGGTTTTATTCGCTCCTCCAGTTGATTTCCCAGCAGAACCACCTCAACCTTTCTGCTCGTTGTTTTCTGCTTCCATTTGAGCAGAGCTTGTTCACCTTGGCTTCAGGCCGCCGGCCGTTTCAGCGCTGTCACTTTGATCCCACTCACCAGCCAGCCGGCTGTGGCGCTTGTCCGGGCCGATCGTGACTGCAAGGAAGAAAATGATGATGTGCTTCGACTCAACATCTTACTGGAATCCAACTGGAATATTAATCAGCTCCTCACTGATTCTGTCTCTTCCTGGGTTGTATAACATCCCATTCCCACATAATTACAGCATGATTATTCTGCTGAAACGTTGCTAAGCCGCACTCTGCAGATGCACTATTGATTCAGTAAACAACATGCTTTCTTAACCCTAATTAATTCATCTCTTAAGAGACAGAGTATGGAGTGGATGTGTTCCTGGTGTTATTACGTTTTGTAAATCCATCCCAGCAGGTTCAGCAGCGCCTTCCTCATTTAAAGCTATTGATTAAAATGTGTTGTGTAATTAAAAGCTTGTCTGAGTTCCCAATAAAGTTACAGAAGCATGAAAATATCCAGGAAGTCATCCCAAGAATTTACTCAGCCTCTACACATTTCTTCTTGCTCATTTCAGATCAGCCGATTTAATATCAGACAAATAAATAAAAACTAAATGAAGATTTTAATCATAAATTCATATATAAGAGAGGAAAAAAATCTACTGAAACTGTCAGTGATGTCTGCTGATGAGTCTTTCACTTTACAGTGGAGGACATGTGGCCTGCTCCTCTTTCCAGCAGACTGTTAAAATATCTAAATCCAAGTCCAGACTTTAACTAGGCCACTCCAAACCATCACTTGCTGGTATCCTTTAGCTCTTTAGCTATTGAAAAACACAAACGTGCTTCTGGTAAAGTAAAGAAAAACCTGATGGCCAAATATTCACAATTCATGGTTCCATCCGTTAGCAGCATATAAAGCCCAGAACGTCAATCCGCCTCCGACATGTTTGGCTGTTTATATTGTCAACTGTCTCTCAAATGCTGGGCTAGGTTTTTCCAGATGAGATGAGATAAAAACCTTCTAAAAAGTTTCACTTTTATGTCGTTTGAATATTTTCTTTTCTGTTCAGCAGCTTAAGTGAAATAAAATCACTTACTATTCCGTAAATAAAAAATGAGAGACTAGATTGAAATGGAACTAGAAGTTTTCATCAACATCCAAGAATTACTGACTTAATTGAAGCTCCTATATGTTGAAGTTACTTGTAAGTTAGTTTTGTCATCATACAAACAAGTGAACTAAGATATTTGCACAAGAAACTAAACTAAACTAAAAGACTTGTTAGGATTTTGTGTTTTTGCCGTGCACACACAGCATTTTTACAGTAATCAATGAACCTAACAGGTTTTTGGACAGTTGGAGGAAGCTGGAGTAACCAGAGAGAATCCACTCATTCACTGGGAGAACTGGGATCTCCATGCAGAAACATCCCAGGCTGGGATTCAAACCCAGAACCTTTTCACTGCTGCCCAGTTTTCCAGGCTTTAATGGAAACTGTAGGAGCGCATTACAAACTCTGTCCTGTTTATAGCATCAAACATTTATCTTTCCAGCTCTTTGTGTTTCAGACTCGGCTTTCCGTGTGCTGGCCGCGTTCCCGTCCCGTCATCTATCACCTCAGGCTAACAGCTAGCGCTCACGCTGTCACAGTCACAGCAGTGCCAATAAAGGAGAATGAGTTAGGACGCAATCGGCCTGAAAGAAGACGGTAATGAGCCTGGTATAGATGTAAATGAATTTGTTACAAGCTGCATAACTAATGCATTCATCCAGCTGTGTCTCAGTCCGTTTAGCCCTGATCCACCCAGATCTCCGTCTGAAGCTAGAGGTTCTGGTTCCTCTGAGAACTCGTATCTTCTCTTTCTACCCTGCAGGGAAACGGATGAAACATTTGAGTTCGTTTTCCGTTCAGAAACATGATTGGGTCCAGGCTGCTTATGTAATTGATTCATATTTAATATGTGGAACATGCAGGCGTGTGGCTGTGAGGAAGCGTGCTCTGTGCTGGTACTTGTTTCTTCTCCCTGTCAGCCTGTTTCTAATATGCACTTCTTGTGTTTGCTGCAGTGGTGCATGAAACGTGTCGCCGCATGAATTTGACCAGGAATTTACGAAGTGGCTCTCTGAGTGATGCGAGTCCAGGCCTTGTAAAGTAAATGTACCATAGCTGTTGTTGCACTTGTGGGATGTTCTTTAACCAGTTTTTAAAATATATACACAGGGCAGGTAAATAAAAAAGTTGAAGCAGTGAAGCAGGGGACCGTTTGGTCAGTGAGTTTTCCTTCTGTTCTAAACTTCAAACTTAAGCCAATAAACTAAAATCATTTTGATGGGACCTGAAGCTGACAGGTGGCGTTCTGGCTGCAGCAGCGCTCTGTTTACGGCAGTAAAGATGGCTGCCGCTGCCTCTGGATGGATTTTAAAGATGTGGAGAGGGACAGCATGGCCACCAGATGAAAGAATGTAAGGACAAAATCTTGTTCAGCCATGTCTGCCGTCTGGCTTCTTCTGCAGCAGAATTATTTTCATGTGTCTCACATTAACAATGCAAAAGTCTGATAAAAGGCCGCATGGCTGTTCAGACTGCAGACACTTTGAAGACAATCAGAGATGATTTAGTTCCGCATGTGGAAGTGGCCAGATTGGGTTTCTTTGGGGTCAAATGGTCAGAACTGGGCTGTTTTGGTTTCATTCGACCAAAGCGCCTCCAGTAAACATTCAATCAAACTTCTTACATGTTTTGATCAGCGTTGGTTCTAATCGATAAAGATCAGGTTGGTGAAGTGCAGCTCCTCCAAAGTCACCATTGGTCTCCTGGCTGCTGATTTTGTTCTCACAAAATAAAAATGCTTTTCAGCTGCTCTTAGGAAAACACATTTAGACATAAATGAGAAACTTTTTTTCCAGACTCCATTAAATTCAGTAAAAACAGATAATTGAGGTTTTGTGCACTGGATGCTGATGCTGGAGGAGTTTCTGCTGCACCCAGAGTCTGTTGGTTGGAGTGGGAATGTTGTAATAAGACTAATGGTGTTTTCCATCATGATTAGATTCAGGCCAAAGATTCATCTGGTGGCGTTAGATTTTTACTCAGAGCATTAAGCTGATTGTTTGAGTCACAAATGAAACTCTGGCATTAAGCTGACAGTCGTCCTGTGGATTGTATTATTAGCGTTCCAGCATAACCTGAACTTAAGCAGATGTTTTCTTCAGTCAGAGGAAGAACTGTTTAACTGTAAGTCATATAATATAAGAGCAGAGAGTTTACATTTAATGAGACAGATTTTAATTGCTGTGTTTTCCCCTGACAGCCTCATAACACATCATGAATCAAAGCAGAAACTATTCTTAGAGACTTCACTGGTGGAGTTTCTCATTTAAAGAGCCAGGCAGGAGTTTAGATCCACATTTCACCTCCAGCAGGAATGTCACCTTCATTCTGGCCTCTTAAAACTGGAAAGTTTTACTGCACTGGAAAAACAAATACTGGGAGCACAAGTTTAAAATGCATGCACCTCCTTTTAATGCAAACATATAAACCTATTAATATTTGGATAAATATTCCATAAATTAGTTGTGACATCCATAATCTGACAGCAATATTTCACCACTCTTCTTATAAGAAACGATCCAGTTCAGTTAAATTGGTTGGTTCTTGGCAGACTGGACTTTTAAACATATTTCTGATTTTTTTATAACTGTTGAAAAGCTTCATCTTATTACAGTTTGTCCAGTGAATCATGGTGATGAACTTATTAGAACATAAAATGTAAGAGGTGTTGGAAATATTGATGAGTGAGTGAAGGTGTGGAGGGGTTTTATAGGTGAATTTATAGCCAGCTAGCAATAAGGTGCAGCAATGGCTGCAGAGGTCAGGACTACAACAATGAGCCTGACATCAACCATATTAAAATGCATGGATTAAAACTGGAGGCTTTTATGCATCGAAATAAACAACCAGATTAGCTGAACTCTGGTTCTGATAGGTTTCAGCCTGAAGCCATTAAAGGGCAACAAAAATGTTTCCTTTGCAACTTGAACCTAAATCACATTAAACTCTATATTTATACTTGAGCATGTATATAGAGACATGAAACTGCCAAAATTCTAACTGGTGCACCAAATTCCTGTTTTGAAAAACCAGTAATTACTGTTGGAGTCATGTCAGAGTGCATGTAAACCTCTGACCAGCATCGTATGGCAACATTCATCATGCTCAAGATAAAAGTAATTTCAAAGTTTACACTACAGAAAAAGAAGCCTGACCCAGTTTCCCTCCGGTACCGAACGTCAACATGTTGATCCAGTGTGGAAAATGGATGGATGCCTCCATAATTCCCCAGATATTAACTCTGGATGCTGAGCCATTGATTTCCGTGTTTTCTTGCTGTCACTTTCCCATCCGGGAACAATGATTCGATCAGTTTGTTGTTGCACCGCGGGACCTAATCTTGTAGCCCAGATAAATGGCAAGTGGTGTCTGAAAGGCTGCCTGTTGATTAAATGATCACCCTGTGAAAAGGTCGCCAGCCCTGTCTGCTCCCACACACCAGAACAACGCGGCCACCATTACCTTTCACTGAGCGCGCTGAAGGATAAACATGGAGGTTGTGAGATTTGCTAACAAGCGCAGATGGTAGACAGACAGCGGCCATTTGTCAGAGCTTCTTCATCCCAGATAACCAGAAATGAGGCAGATAGCAACAAATGAAACAGATTGGACTCTGAGATAAGGATGTGAAGGACGTCATGGAGAAGCTGCCGTAATAAATCAAAAAGTTGACCAAAGTTACAACTTTAAAACACACACTAAGAACTGTACTCACTTTAAAAAATGTTGCATTTATGTTTTACTAAAAGTGAAGTAGAGGTTAATGCTAGCAGTCAGATGCTGAATATTTATCCTGCACATTGGTACAGAAAGAAGTCAAGCATTGATGTATTTCTGTAATTAGTGAATATGTCAGCAACAAAAAGTTCAACTTTATTTTGTTATCTCCAATATTTGGTGGTAATTTGCAAAGAACAAAAGCAAAGATTTGGTTCAAAAAGTCTGACACTAACAGGAACAAGTGAACATTTGAGGTATTTTATGTTGCACTTTATCACCTTCACTGCCTATAAAAATATTTTTATTGCTTTTACAAATAAATCATTGTTACGACCCGGCTTGTTGAGCCGTAACAAAAACACGGCCTTCAACAATAAATATGCTCTTTATTGAGCAACACATACAACAACAGAACGAAACAGCAACAAGCGGGGGCCCCTGTGGCCGATGGCATCTCTGGAGCTGGTGGTAAACGGGGAAGTCCTGCGAAAGAAAAGAAAGGTCAAACAAAACAAAACCCAACAAAGACGGGGTGCGCAGACAGGTTAGGGAAGAGCCACCTCTGTAGAGCAGAGCTGGGTGGAGAAGCCGACTCAGCTCCAAGCCCACTTCAACTCCTCTCCCCTCTCTCACTCGCTGGAGAAGGCTGCTTATATAGTGAGGACGCGCGGGCCCTGGCGAATCCTGGTCCCACCCCTTCTGCTCCGCCTTGGGACAAAACACAACTGATACATGACGTCCCCCTCCACTTAGAGTGGAGGGGGACGTCACACCCCCACCCACAAAACACGGGTTTCCACAAGGGAATCCTGTGTCAAAAAAGAAGAAACAACAACAAGAACAACACAACACCAGGTAGCAGCGGTTCTCCATCCTGACACCAGGTGGCAGCGGCTGACCATCCTGACACCAGGTGGCAGCGGCTGACCATCCTGACACCAGGTGGCAGCGGCTGACCATCCTGACACCAGGTGGCAGCGGCTGACCATCCTGACACCAGGTGGAAGCGGCTGACCATCCTGACACCTGGTGTCAGCGGCTGACCTTCCTGACACCAGGTGGCAGCGGCTGACCATCCTGACACCAGGTGGAAGCGGCTGACCATCCTGACACCTGGTGTCAGCGGCTGACCTTCCTGACACCATGTATCAGCGGCTGACCTTCCTGACACCATGTATCAGTGGCTGACAATCCTGACACCAGGTGGCAGCGGCTGACCATCCTGACATCAGGTGGAAGCGGTTGACCATCCTGACATCAGGTGTCAGAGGCTGACCATCCTGACACCAGGTGGCAGCGGCTGACCATCCTGACACCAGGTGTCGGAGGCTGACCATCCTGACACCAGGTGGCAGCGGCTGACCATCCTGACACCAGGTGTCAGCGGCTGACCATCCTGACACCAGGTGGCAGCGGCTGACCTTCCTGACACCAGGTGGCAGCGGCTGACCATCCTGAAACCAGGTGTCAGCGGCTGACCATCCTGACACCAGGTGGAAGCGGCTGACATCCTGACACCATGTATCAGTGGCTGACAATCCTGACACCAGGTGGCAGCGGCTGACCATCCTGACATCAGGTGGAAGCGGTTGACCATCCTGACATCAGGTGTCAGAGGCTGACCATCCTGACACCAGGTGGCAGCGGCTGACCATCCTGACACCAGGTGTCGGAGGCTGACCATCCTGACACCAGGTGGCAGCAGCTGACCATCCTGACACCAGGTGTCAGCGGCTGACCATCCTGACACCAGGTGGCAGCGGCTGACCATCCTGACACCAGGTGGCAGAGGTTCACCATCCTGACACCAGGTGTCAGCGGCTGACCATCCTGAAACCAGGTGTCAGCGGCTGACCAACCTGACACCAGGTGGAAGCGGCTGACCATCCTGACACCAGGTGGCAGCGGCTGACCATCCTGACACCAGGTGGCAGCGGCTGACCATCCTGACACCAGGTGGCAGCGGCTGACCATCCTGACATCAGTTGTCAGCGGCTCTCGCTCCTGACACCAGGTGGCAGCGGCTGACCATCCTGACACCAGGTGGCAGCGGCTGACCATCCTGACACCAGGTGGCAGCGGCTGAACATCCTGACACCATGTGTCAGAGGTTGACCATCCTGACACCAGGTGGCAGCGGCTGACCATCCTGACACCAGGTGTCAGCGGCTGACCATCCTGACACCAGGTGGCAGAGGTTCACCATCCTGACATTAGGTGGCAGCGGCTGACCATCCTGACATCAGGTGGCAGCGGCTGACCATCCTGACACCAGGTGGAAGCGGCTGACCATCCTGACATCAGGTGGAAGCGGTTGACCATCCTGACACCATGTATCAGTGGCTGACAATCCTGACACCAGGTGGCAGCGGCTGACCATCCTGACATCAGGTGGAAGCGGTTGACCATCCTGACATCAGGTGTCAGAGGCTGACCATCCTGACACCAGGTGGCAGCGGCTGACCATCCTGACACCAGGTGTCGGAGGCTGACCATCCTGACACCAGGTGGCAGCGGCTGACCATCCTGACACCAGGTGTCAGCGGCTGACCATCCTGACACCAGGTGGCAGCGGCTGACCATCCTGACACCAGGTGGCAGAGGTTCACCATCCTGACACCAGGTGTCAGCGGCTGACCATCCTGAAACCAGGTGTCAGCGGCTGACCAACCTGACACCAGGTGGAAGCGGCTGACCATCCTGACACCAGGTGGCAGCGGCTGACCATCCTGACACCAGGTGGCAGCGGCTGACCATCCTGACACCAGGTGGCAGCGGCTGACCATCCTGACATCAGTTGTCAGCGGCTCTCGCTCCTGACACCAGGTGGCAGCGGCTGACCATCCTGACACCAGGTGGCAGCGGCTGACCATCCTGACACCAGGTGGCAGCGGCTGAGCATCCTGACACCATGTGTCAGAGGTTGACCATCCTGACACCAGGTGGCAGCGGCTGACCATCCTGACACCAGGTGGAAGAGGCTGACCGTCCTGACACCAGGTGTCAGAGGCTGACCATCCTGACACCAGGTGGAAGCGGCTGACCATCCTGACACCAGGTGGAAGCGGCTGACCATCCTGACACCAGGTGGAAGCGGCTGACCATCCTGACACCAGGTGCTGTGACACATTGACTCTTATGGTCTCCACTGTATTTCTCAGTCGAGTCACAAACTGACTCGTCGCTTCAGCAGACAGACAGAGTGGGATAATTTCAAGGTCATTCATGTTTTGGATCATAAATAGTTCAGCTGGTGTTGATAGTTATTGTCTCTATTAATGGTCGTCTGAAATGCTGCAGCCTCTGAATGGCTCACGTCTTTATTTTTATTTACCACCTGAGAGGTGTTCAGTGGTACTAACTTGGGGGTCGCCTCAGTAAATGATGTTTCTCCTCTGGTGAGCTGAAAGATTGCAATGTTGCAAATGAAGAGATGCAAGATTTCTTTATTTTGACCCATATTTAAGGGACAGTTATCCGTCATTCCCAGTTCACTGCTTGGTTCATGTCTGGTCGGAGGAAGTGGGCTCTCCATGTTGTGTGCACACTGTAAGAAGGTGGCCTCTGATTGGTTACTATTTGCTGATGGTTTTTGATATAGAAAAAGGCTCACTGCTCTGGGCACCACTGTGTCAGGGGGCGTCATCCTATTAATTATTTGCAGAAAGGAACTGAGTTCGTTATTTATGTCAGCAGGTGGTGCAGCCTGCCACAAGAAATTGTTTGCTAAACCAAAATGATTTTTTTATACTATAAGATGTTCACTATGTGCACATAGTTATTAACTCCTTTATATCTTCAGCACTCGAATACAACAGTAGAAGAAGAACTACCAAAGCATCACAGAAGAAGAGAAGCTACGACAGCTGGACTGAAGTGGTTTTATTCTTTTATTCTGTAACCTGAATGCTGCTGATTAGTTGAGGTTGAAAAAGCATCGCTGCTGTCAGCCAGACGCTTTACGTGTTGTTTCATAGAAAATACTCTGACGTATATTTGACACAAGTCGGACGTTGATGATTATTCAAATTATGGATGTCCATGTAAACGTCCTTTTGTGTGAAACTAAAAATGAGGGAACATGGAGGTTCATGATGGACTGCAGAGATGGAAACCTTCAGTCGGTTTCTGGGTTTCTGTCTGCTAAGCTAGCTGAGCTCAGGTTAATCAGTTTCACTCCTCCATCCGCCTCCCGCCACTCCCAAACCTCCTGCCCTGACTTTAACATCACCGAGGACAGAGTCATAAATGGGATTCTGTTCTGAGCAGAACGCTACCTGTTTAAATCACACGCCACTCGCCACCATGAATATCAATGAGCTTCGTCAACTTCCTGCCAAGAGGCGGCGACCGCAGAGGCCTGAATACAGATCAGATGTTAAGTCACACTTTTATCTCTGCTATTTCACCTCTGTCCCCCATTAAAGGCTCCATTAACACAAGTGAGAGGAATAAAAGCTGCACTATAGTAGACACATGTTGAAGTAAACATGTTTTAGTATTCTGGCCTGTTACCAGGATCTTAAACGCTGCTGTTACATGACCCAACTGTGACTGTTCTCTCATCTGATGCCGCGTTCTGCTTTACCTTCTGTGACAGCTAGAGGTCAGCAGCTAATATACTTTGGTTGTGTATGACCTCATGTCTGATGCTGCATGCGGCAGAAGCAGATAAAACATCAAAAACCTTTTCATGGTTTATTGCAGCTCAGTTTAATGGCAAGGATGAGTAATTCTCATATTTGTTCCACAAAGTCATGGAGGAAATCCCAGCTGGGCTTTTAAAATCAGAGAAGTGCACATTTAAACCTTAAGAAAAATAAAATTCTTTACTTTAAAAGCTGAATTTCTTTGTTTTCCTCTGACAAAATAGTTTATATGTGTAGAAGGTGGAGCAGCTGGTGCCTGGCATCCAGGGTTCAAATCCCAGCCTGGATGTTTTATGCAACAACATTTCCCAGCCTGCAGGTTTAGGGTTAGCGTGCAACAAAACTGGTCAGAAGGAACCAATCAGAGGTCTGGCTCTTCATCTGATCCAACAGACAGTTCATTTAAAAACTGGAGTTTAATCCAACTCCAGTCCGCTTGTCTAAAAAGTCCAGTTTGCTTGGGGAGGTGTGAATGAATCAAACCTCAGGCTGCGTTCAGTTGAAGTGAACTCTGGTTCAGTTTGAATCCATATGTGAATGTCAGGCGGACTGGAGACTGTTCTAAAAGCAGGAAGTGGACTACAGCGCAGGGCATTTTGGGTAAATACAACCAAAGCTAACATGTTAGCCTAGTGCTAGCAGGAGAAATGGCTTGTGGGTTTTAACCAAAGACTAAAGAGAAATCCTCCAAACTCCATTTTAGTTTCCATTTATTGAAGAAGGAAGTTGCGCTCAGTGTCTTCAGAGGATTTTTGTAATTTCCTTCATTAGTTCTTGGTGCAGCGCCCCCACAGGCCAGGAGGGGAACAGGTTGGTTTGACTCAGAGCAGAGTAAAGAGAACTACAGCAAATTGGAATAAATGTTGCCACTTTAACCCAATAACCGAGTCTACTGGACATTCTTAGTCCCAGGTACCACAGCACACCCTGGAGTCTGAGCTTGCTACTGGGCAGGTGGTTATAATGTTATGCCTGATGGGCGCAGAAGCGTATTTGCTATGTCATTTCCACAAGCGGCCAGCAGAGGGCAGTGTCTCCTCATTCAGCGCTTGACTGTCCCTTCCTGCTGGCAGAGATCTGCTGCTGTAACTGAGCCTAATGTCGGACAAATCAACAGAATCCCAGCGCCTGTCCGCCGGATAGCACACGGAGCAGAAAGCTTCTGGCGTTTGACCAGCTGGTTTCTGGACCTCCTGCTAATGTCCAGAAACCAGAACTCCACTTTAATAACTGTTTTCCTGATAACATTATTTTACATACAGTGTTAGAGATATAAAAATAGGTCCTTGTTTGTGCTTTTCTTAAATACTTCATCTGATCATGTCCTGAAAAGCAAATCCAAATGAAGCAAAAAATAAAAGTAAAGTTCATCATGCAGTGAGTGGTGCACTTCAAACACTTATTTCTCTTCATTTTGGCTTCCAACTTTTCCGAAGTTTGAATATTAAATCAGACCGAAGAAAAAGCATTTTCATACAGAAATGTTCTGTATGAAAGCAGTCTTAATGGAAAAGACTGCTGACTTGGCAGTTCTCTGACACGGAGGATAAACTACAAAATGTAGTTTATCCTACATTTTGTAGGATAAACTACATTTATCCTACAAAATGGCTCTTCTTCATATGAAGAGCCATATGAAGCTCTTCATATGGCGGTGTATCCAAGCACATTAATGGAAAGGTGTGTGGAAGGAAAAGATGCACAAACAAGGACATTTGCAACTTTTAGAAGACTCTGAAAATTGTTACCGTGCAAATTTTACTCAGAACATGATAATCTTGTACTTTAATTGAATACTGAAATGTACAAATTTTGTAAATGGTCTAAACAATTCAGATTGTCGCGATAGATTAAAGGGGAAAATCCACTTTTTTGAGTTTTGCATTATGTTATAAAGTTATGTCTGGATTATTTCATTCATGTTTGAGGAATCTTTTAATCTCCATGGCAACCATTCAGCTGTTACAACGCCTGAGTGGGCCCAGCCCCGCCTTCAAGACGCAGTTTCCCAGCTTCCTGAGCTCGGGCCTCACAGAGCAGCCCTCCCTGATGACTCCCCCCCTCAGCTCCTTCAGACTAGCCAGCAGCAATTAGCAAAAACTCCAGAGCTCATCATAGGAGCTACTTCTCAGTGTAACGCTGGTAAAATCGTTAAGTGGTTAATAGAGGAGCCATGTTGTGATGACTTCCTGAAGGCGGACCTTCAGAAAGAACAGGAAGTTCTTAAAGAGACAGCGGCCCAATTTCAAGGTGTTAAATTACAAAGTCAAACTTCTTCCAAGTCATATTTGATATATACAGCATTTTTATAACAACTGAAGGGAACATAGTTACTTGATTGTGCTATAAAATGGGAAACAGATAATACTGTGTCTTTAATAAAACATGCTGATGTTCTCCATTTTATAGTTTCTAAAACCTGCAAATAAATTCATCCAATAAGATCGTAGGACCAGAGATGTGCAGGAACGACTGAATGTGCTTTCAGTGTGTGTGTGTGTGTGTGTGTGTGTGTGTGTGTGTGTGTGTGTGTGTGTTAGCTGGACTGATTGAAGTGCACTGGGGTGTTTCAGTCCTGGAATATGACCGTCTCCTGGTGTGGAGGGTTTTTCAGGTCAGACTCATCTCTAGCTGGCCTTCATCATTTTCCCAGGGAGTCATCCTCTCCCCTCCTCAGGGCACCAATCAGACTCAGTGAGAGCAAAAAGCAAGCACTGCACACAGATACCAGCATTGATTTCACACCAGATCAAATCTGTTACTTTTTAATTTGCTTTCTGTGTAAATCAGGTTTCTATGCACAAAAGTTCAAATTAACAGAATCTGGAGGGTTTTCTGCTTGAGTCGGTTGTTTTCCCACACAGAGAGGAGTCGGGTTTGAATGTTGATGTCTGCTCTGCTCGCTATCGATCCGCCCAGCAGTCTTTGTTCAGGCAGCAGTGACAGAAAACTGGGAGCTGCAGGCTCAGCGTGACTCAACATGGAGCCCGCTGCAACTTTCCTCGCCATTAAAAACCAGCTTACTGTGATCTCCCTGTTTCAGAGCACTCATCCGTTTCTCCCTGTGTTTTTTCACAGTAAAGTTTAAATCCACTCTCGTTCTGTAACGACTCGGTAAGGTCGGTTTGTGTTGGGGTTCAGGAAGGAGCCATGTTGGAAATCCTAAAAGTGCTGCACAGTAAACCAGGAAGCAGCGTGGTCTCTGAACCACAGGCGCAAATCTCCCAACTTACTGTCAGACTTTCCGCTTCGCTAACATCTCCGCACTTAATCCAGGCAGATCGGCCTGGATTAAAACAGCAAAGGTTGTTTCAGTTTTAACAACAGAGCCATTCAAGATCAGACTCAGAAAGAACATTAACACAGTAATCACAGTCAGAACATTGGAAACGAGCATAATGTTAAACTAACAGGATCTTATTATATGACAAATGAAACCATCATGCATCCTTTCAGATCTTTTTCCACCTTTTATACAATATCTATCTACGGAAGATGATTGAAAAAAGACTCAAGACAATCAGATTTCTGATATTTTTCAAAAGTACTTTTTTTTCAAGTGGCCCTAATCTTTTCTTATGTATCCTGTGAAGTTCAACTAAAAAAACCAAACATGTTAGAGGAAAAACATAAATGATGGAAAGATGTAAAAGCCGGGTTGAATGAATGTGAACGCCTAAGGGCTAAAACTTTACTTTTTATTCATTTCCAGTGTTCAGATCTTTAGGTTTCAGCATCATGACGTAATGATAATTTGGCCACTCTTCCTTGCAAAAGTTCCCCAAATCTATCAGACTGTAAAATCTCTTGTCTGTAGTTCCTCTCAGATAAAAACCAAAACAAATTGATCCATAAGGTCGTGTCTGTTCTTGGCCGGTTCTGACTGTATGAGGTTTTTTTCCAAGTTCTGAAATTTCAACATAAAGCATCTGAAGAAATCATCCAAAATATCAGGAAGAGGAGTGTGAATCTGTAAAAGTTTGTTCGTCTTTGGGTTGATAATTCAGACACCTGAAGGTTTTATATTAATCTGTTCAAACTATTTCACACAGAGGAAGAAGCTGTTACTCCAACAGCAACATAAAAGTCAGAACGCAAATGCACTTAGAGACAAAGACTGCAAATCAAAAGAGGAGAAATCTGAACACCAACATGAGATAATAAACCAAAACGCAGAGAGAAAAGAAAGAAGAAACTAAACACAAAGGAATTAAACCAGTGGTTCTTAACCTTTATTGAGGTACCGAACCCCCAGTTGCATATGCGCATTCACCGGACATCACATGACACACAAATATTATTCATGCATTGTAACATTTCTGATCTGTCCCAGCCGAACCGAACCAGACACTCTGACACTTTCTCCCCTCCAGTTTTACATTTATATCAGGATTTGTCATGGCTTTCAAATCCGCTCCCTGATTTTTGATCACAGGATTTATTTCTCTGCAAGAATAAATGTGGAAAAGCCCAGATGGATATGTGTATGCTGTGTGACAGAAAATCTATGCAGGACACATCTACTGCAGAAATCCTGTCTGATGTCTGACTGAGGCTGACTGGGAGTCAGAGTGAAAGGTGCTGAAAAGGTTAGACTTCTGATTTTCACATTTCTACTAGTATGTAGTAGATCCTCTTGTTAAAGGTTCAGTCTTTAGTGTCTTGGTCACTGCTGGAAGTTTCCCATATCTGTGGAGACCACAGTTAGCCTATTTTAGAATATGTAACAAATAAGACAGTGAAAAGTATAATCTGAGGTTCTCTGGAACATTATTCCAGCCTTGGACTCGATGCTGATGTGTTTTATTTATGGTTTTCATTCACGTCCAGCTTAGCAGTGATTGGCTCCAACAGGGAGGAAATGTTCTGCACCTTTCCCAATCCATATTTCCTCTTCAGTTTTCTTTGTATTTTCAAAATCTATGGAGACTGCTGTTAAAATGTTCAGGTTTCATGTCTGTTTATTATATTGCACATTGTTTCTGTTCATTTTGGTCCTGACCTCCTGCTTGCAGACATTAATCATAATCATTCTTATTTTATACGATTCCCTAAACATTTCTGATCTGATTTCTCCTTCATGTTTCAAACTGCTTTTGGTTCCTTTATTCTGTGAATTCTGCAGTTTTATGTAAAACATGTTAAACAATCAAACTTTTGTCCAGATTTTCTTCCAGTTAAAAAATCTCTACACAGTTTGGGGAACTTGCTGTTGATCTGATTTAGCAGCCGTTATATTCAAACACTTTGCATCGTTTCTGCTGCTCCTGCTGCAGGTTGACTTTCCTCCACAGCTTGCTGTTGTCATGTATGAGCAGATCACGTCTTGTTGACTTACAGACATTTGTGTGGCAGACGGATTAATTGCTGGTGCAGCTTTTCTTTTCTGTTAAACCATGGAAATGGTGTCAGCTCATTTAGAAAGAGATGCAGAGACAATCGGCTGGGCTGAATCAGCAGCTCAGACCAGCCTGTGGTGTTTTATTGATTTAATTCATTAACTGGTTTATATCTTTAGACACTGTTTCCAATGAAAATATCAGTCAGGCTGTTTTCAGCCTCCTTTGCCTGAACAGGATTATTCCAGCATGTTGGTCGTCACACAGCATTCCTAACAAAGTGGCAAATTGCTCTGACACTCCTATATGCATCTGACTTAAAAGATACAAATCACACAGAGATGGAATGAAAATGAATTAGTTTTAGGCAATATGTGCTTTATACAACTCTGTCCTTCTAGCTTCAAGCGCTTTCACTCTCTTTCTCTCCATCTTTCCGATTGATTTGCAACGAGACGTAAAAATTTGCCTCACTGCTCCAGAAAAACGCTCCAAACTCTGAAGGTTTGGCTTTTCATCCAGCTCTGTCCCAGATGTGATCACACATGGTCTTAGTTTCCAATAAAGCTTCCAGTTTGTTTTTCATCTCAAAGAAAAATAACAATATATTATCCATCCATTAACACTAATATGCCCTGATAAAATCACTTCAAACATGTTTATTTGTTTTTTATGAAGTGCATGCTGAAAAATCTTCCCATCATTTGTCAGCCTGCACAGAGAGTTTATTACGTTCTGATGCACAAAAACAGAAATAAGAACTGAGTTTACATTGCAAGGTAAATGAAGAACCAAAGGTTACAATAAGTATGAATACATTCATCAGATGTTTGCATGTGCTCTTTAAACTGTTTTCTTCAGTTCTGCACAACATTTAGCCGGCTATGAAGAAGCAGCAGCAGAAAGATCAGGTTTCAGCAGATCTTTGATTCTTTCATGTTTTTCTTCTTCTCTCTCTGGTCGTGTTCAGGATCTCAGGCACTTTCTGAAAACACTGGCTTGTTGAGTTGTCTTCATGTTTCTTTAAAGGAATGAATACATGAGCATCTTAATAAATTAGAATATTATTATTTCAGTCATTCAATCCCAAAAGTCAGACTCATTAAACTGAAATATGCTGTTAATTCTCCCAAAGTGATCAATTTGAAAGTATCCAAGGATTTCAATGGAATAACTTTCCATTGAAATCCTTGGATACTTTCAAATTAACTAGTGGAAGGAAGCCGAAAAAGATGCATGAGTAATAAGCCCACCTCTGTATTCAGAGATGATATTAGTTACTGCTGTACACAGATCGCTGCTGTCTGACGGGAACGTTCTTCTTCTGTGTGGGAAACATAAACCTCCAGGTGGAAGTCTGACTGTGGTCACATTTATGAACAACCAGGTAGGAAAACATCAGATGAGTGACAGCTGAGGTCCATGTCTTGTGAATCTCTCCTAAACTCTTAACTGAGCTTTGCATCACTTTCTTCTCACTGCTGAGGTTAGCATGCTGCTTCTTCAAGCTTTTCCTTCCACTTAACTTTCTGTTAGTATGCTTGTATATAAAGCATTGTAAATTGATTCACCTGCATGTCCATTTGGAGTTACTTCATCATGTTTGGCTCCTTGTTAACATCTAGTTAGTGCAGAGTTGCAGCCAGAAGCCAGATGTTTTGCAGCAGAGACTCAGGAAACAAGCAGCAGCAGTTTGGTCTCCTGCAGAAAACCATCAGCAGTTTATCTTCTTTACTTTTTACTCCCACTTACAACAGCAGCTCAAAGCAGGTTCTCATGTAAAGTTCTGGATCAAATTAAATTAAATTGGAGGCTTGACTCATTTTTTTAGTGGCTGAAAAACTTTAAAAAGTTTTGAGCAGAATCTGTGGTTGGGTTTAGGAAGGCACTTTGGTCGAAGTCGCAACACAAACCCACATAAAGGCTCAGAAACTCAGAACCAAGCAAAGGAAAACCAAGTGTAAAAGTTCAGCTGCAGTCAGACGCAGCAGGTCCCTCTGTTTGTGGTTTCATGGTTTCATTTCTGTCTTTGTGCTCATTAATGGAAGCAGAAAATCAATGTCAGAACTGAAAGGTTCAGACTTTAACATGATCATCCGATCATCAGCAGAAAGCAAAGAAAACAACGTTCTGCGTTAGCAGCCAAAGAGCCGTTTTAACGTTCAAACTGTTGCATATTTAATATTTTCAGTTACAAGAGCAGTAAAAGGGAATAAATTAAAAATATAACATTTAATCTCCCTTTAAATGTTTTACTAACCTCAACCAAGCGCCAGTTCCTAAACGTAACCTCGAAAAGTTTCTGGAGGCTGAAGGGTTTATAAACTCTGAACCAAACAGATTTATTTACAGACAGGCGAAATGTCAAAGTGTCATTTTTTTGTGTGTTTAATATTTGTATGGATATTTAAGCAGATCAGAAATACATAATTATTTATAAGGTCGTGAATAAAATGGTTTTATCTATGAATTGCTTGCAATCTGCAGCTCCACCACTAGGTGTCACCAGAAGTTGATTTTGAAACTTTTGTGGGGGTTTTTATGTTCCTGTGACTAAACCTAAAAACTGAAAATCTTTAAAACCACATTTTGACCCAAAATTTGTAAAATTCTCCAAACTCAACATAAAAGTTTTGTATGTTCAGTTTGAAAGTTGATTGAAATTAAGATTCGAATTATATTTTAAATAAAATTATACTTGTAAATTTAAATATCCAGATAATTTTACATTGTTTGCTTAGTCATTACCTCGAGTTTTAAGGGAAACAGTCAGTGAGGTATGAACTGGAAAATGAATAATATCTTTTACATGCATGTGAGTTAGCAGTGAGTTTAATATGATCATAAAAAGTCATCTGTCATGTCTAAAACATTTCTGACCTCACTCCATATAAAATCTGCATTTGACCCATGAAGTGAAACAGCCGCAGCTAAAAGTCCTCCTGAGAAGTTTTTTCATGTATATGGATGGATTTTATTAGAATATTGATAACCATTACAGGTCAAAAACCTTGAATAATATATGATAATCATGCTGTTTCCTACAAATGTCTCTAGCTCAGGCTCATCTTTCTTCAGCTGCTATCAAACACACAGCCTGGTGAATTCATCATGGATGAATTTCAGCTCCAGCTCGCTTCGTTTTCTCCATAAACATCCAATAAATGACTCAAATCCGTATAAATTAAATTAATTATTAATAAATATTTTATAGAAGTTGATGTGAAATGTTTCGTTTGTCCCACAAAAGCATTTGTGGAAGGATGAAAACAATGCATATAGTATGTTGGCTTTACTGAAATTCTGACTCTTCCCAAAAATTGAGAGCGCATTCCCTTTGCAGCTGAAATTGATTTATCAAAACTGGACGCAGTCTTTTAGGTCCAGAAGCTGGAAACAGCCGCAGATTTTGAGCGTTTCTTGTTCATTTCATGCACTTTTTATTAGGAGTCAGAAACAATCCGGTCATCTGGATGGTTTATGGTGCAGCATGATCTGCAGGAAGCCGTCGTCCAGCCTCGAACCGGCTCCAGTCTGACTCCTCCCATCATTACTCTAACCAGCCGCTGTGCTGCAGCTGCTGCAGGCTAGCTGCGCAGCGGGACGTGGTGAATGAAGCTGGTTACAGTTTGCGGCCTACAGCGTTGTGTAGATGTAGACGAAGATGATGACGACCAGGTTGAGAATAGTTCCGATGATGCCCAGCATGGCCAAGATGCTCTCCTCCTTACTTTCCTTGTCTTGAATTCCCTTTTCTTCATCACTGTAGACAGCGTTTACCATTTTCCCCGCAAAAGTCTTCAGTGTTTGTCTCGGACCGATCTGGAGCAGAAGCATAAAAAAATCAGTTAAGCACAAATCCTGTGTAGGTGAGTGGAACCGTTTCTTTTTAAATGCAGGCTGAGTTTTGAAGGGTGACGAGTAAATAATTACAGTGATAAACATCCAGATAACTGCATATTTACAACAAGCAAATGCTAAATTGCTATCTTTTCCCACTTCATTGTGACGATTATTCTATACAATTCAAATAAAGAACAATTACATTCATTTGGGGTAAATGCGTGTTTAAAACGTTCAACTCGGTTGTATGAGTCTGCACCCATTAGCATTAGCATTAGCATTCATTTTCATTTGGAATGATTAGCATCCCACATCCTGACTTGGTCATATTTAGTTTGTAAACCAGGGGTGTCCAAGTGGGTCCTGGAGGCCCGGCATCCTGCATGTTTCAGTTCTCTCCCTGGTGGCAGTAAGAACCTCCTCAGCAGGTCAATGTTCCTCTTCGGCCACCATTTGATGCAGGTGTGTTAAACCAGGGAGAGACTAAAACATGCAGGATGCCGGGCCTCCAGGACCCACTTTGGACACCCCTAGTTTACAAACTAAATATATATTTTTAGTTTCTAAACAGTTTTGAGCTAAATATTTAGCTTGCCAAATATGTAGGGGTGGTGTAGAGAGATCCTTAGAGACTTCCTGTTAAACTCTTCCATCCACTCAACACCCCCCCCCCAGCACACACAGCATTCATCATTATTGTTGTTGTTGTTTTCATTCATTCATTCATTCATTCATTCATTCATTCATACCGCTTCCCCCCTGCAATGGCACGGCGCCCCCTAGGGGCACGCTCCACAGTTTGGGAACCTCTGGCTTAACACTAAATAGTAACAAGCTAAGTATTTGGCTTGTTAACTAATTTAGTTAGTAGCTACCTAACAAAATTAAATGTGAGTTGCAACATGTCAGCTAAATATTTAGCTTATTAACTAGAATAATAGCTAATATTTAGTTAGCAAATGAAACATTTAGATCCAAACATAATAGTTTGGAGCTAAATATTTGTATGATTTACCATCTTTAGCCTCCAGCAGCTGCATTAAGTTGTCAGTTCGTGTTTGTAGAGCAGTTTCAGGATAAATGGGTGAATTTTAATTATCTCCAGTGATTAGATCAAAGTTTGAGCTTGTTTCTTTAAAGCTTCAGGACAGAGAAAAGACAGCAGATATTTCTGCTCTCCTCAGCCTCAGCCTGACTTCCTACATTGTGATGGAGCCAGCGCTCATCTGTGTGATTTCACAGGTGTGTGTGTGAGTGTGTATTGATATGCGAGGCCCGGGGTGCCCTGTTAGAAACTAGCTGCATGCTGTCGGCCTGCAGGCGCAGCAGCTTGTGAGAGTTGGCATCCAAACGCCTCTCAGGAGAAAAGTGCTTCTCATGCGGGTCAACAGCTTTTCAACGGCAACTCGCAGCAGAATCAGGAGAACCAAAAATAAACCGTCTAACGCAGAGCCAGACTCTGAAAAACACTTTGGGTGCAAGAACCGACTTCCATCAAGTTACCTGAACCACGAACAGAAACAGCTTCTGCCTCCAGGATGGATGGATGGAATAGTCCTGAATTCACCTTAATCCATCCATCCATCCATTTTCCATCTGTCCATCCATGATGACCAAAATAGTTTCACTTCATTCACATTTAATTCTGCAAATAAAGTAAATATCTACATACACCAACTTCAACCAGACAAACCAATAAATAAAAATGCATTCATGACTGAAATTAGGCATATTTTTGTTCACAATTAACTCTAATCATATTTGACATTATGAAACTCATTGTTATAATTCAATAATTAATAAAAGTTTAACTTTATTTATTCTTTTAATGGATAAACAGTTTATACAAACATTTTGTACTTTAAACTGTAAATCTTCACTCCTGTTTGATTTTCTTATTTTTTTAACATCCTGAACAGAAACTTAGACGTGTTTCCTTCAGGAACATGAATCCTTAGATTATTCAGATAATAGAAAAATTAGCAGGAAGAAAAGTCATTAGTGGCAGCCGTTATTTTAATTACTAATTTTATTGTTTGCACTCATTTAGATGAGCTGCTGGGGGGAAATGTCCTGGTAGAAACATTTAGTGATTTATCACAAAAAAATAGGAGGAGATGGAGTCCAGGTACTGCTGCACGAATATAAGACGTTTGAATAAGATCATGTTTTGGAGTAGGGAAGAGGATTAGGGCCAATTCTGATTATTTTAATCAGAAATCTGACTTTTGATCTCAGAAGATTAGATTTGAGGACAAAAGTCAGAATTGTTTTGTTTTTTCAGTAGCTCTAAACCTCTTCCATATTAGAGCCAAACAAAATAAGAACAACAGAAGAAGAAAGTTTTAAAGGCCATGTTAAAGTATGAGCCCTCTAACGGCTCGGCTCCTTCATGGCGTCTGCAGCGTAACATCCAGACACGTTTCCGTCCTGCCTGACAGGGAAACACGTTGAGCTGTTTCCTCCTCTGACCCGTATCGATGCTCTCTGACGGCCTCTCCTGGGAGGACGCTAAACTAAACAACACCCCAACCTGAACGGGTCGTTGTGTGCTGCACTGGATGTGCTCCGATGCATGAAGACGATCTAAACAAGCACTCAGCAAAAAACTAAAAACGGTGAAGAGGGAAAAAGGTTACAGATCAAATCAGGTGAAAAGCTGCTCTGATGGCTGCAGTTGGTTCCGGCTGGAACCTTTGCATTCACACGTTTCCGCTCCGCCCGTAAATCTGACGCACAAGTGACATCTGCTAAGAACGATAGAGGATTAAGACGTTTCACTCGGTTCACTAGGGATTCATTTCTGTTCCAAAAACTGATCTGATTGGATCCTAGAAAAAACTATTGTTGTTTTCAAGTTGTGCTAAAAGGAGTTAGCTTATCAGCGAAGTTATTCAAACCTAAAATAGCATCTCAATGCTAAACATGTAGCAGCTAACGCTAACGTCAGGCTCCACAGTCCACATTTCTAAAGAAGCTCCATGAATGATCAAGACTTCCTGAAAAAGACGGTTGAAGAACAGATTAGGATTATTGTTGAACTCGTGTCTGTTTATTTCTATAATCCAGCTTTCTGAATTGAAAATGTTGCTCATTTTGTCGATATATCATTTTCAATTAAAATGTGATGAATTAATTGGAGATGTTTCAATAAATTTTAAGCAAGTCCCAGCACTAATATAGATGCTCTATCAAAGATTTGGATCTTGAAATAAAAACAGCAGACTGACCGGAAGTCAAACCTGAACATGTTGGCACATGAAGCCGTACCTGGACGCCGGTTCTGCCCCTCTGGAGGCCCGGGTCGGATCATCGGAGAATGAAACCTTTTGCCACTTGACTAAGCCGAGCATGTGGAACAGCTGCAGACGCTAACCCGCTCTGACAGGCTCAGGTGCTTTTGGCATTGTCTTAAAATGGAAATAAAGCAAACAGCTCCCAGCCCCTCCCCAGCATGCTTGACACCCAACAGACGCTCACTCACTCACTCACTCACTCACTCACTCACTCACTCATTCACTCACTCACTCAGTCCTCCTCTGCCTCATGGAGGAGAAGCAGAGGAAAAACTCCAACTAACCCATTTTCTGCCAGTTGTTCTGGGACTGAGTGGACAGTGACACTCATGATGAAACTGGATCGCTCTGAACTCGATTTGAACAAAAAGTCACATCAGATGCTTCGACCCATAAAATGATGTAACATTTTAGGAAAGTCTGAGCGGAGTTGTTTTTACTCAGAAACACAAAAGTAAAATAAAAACAGCAAAGTTTGATTTGAAGAGAAGATTCAATGATTCATGCAAATTTCCCACATTACAAATAAAAAGTGTGAGAAGTCCAGATGAGGGTTCAGAGTGTTTACCTTCCAGAGCATCAGGAGGAGCGTGGACATGCTGGGGGGGGGCGCCTTCCTGCAGCGCATCGCTGGCAGCTAGGGGGAAGCTCTGCCCCTCTCATCCTCCACGTCCAGGTCGGCTGCCTCGTCTGCCCGGCGCTCCCGCTTCGGCTCTCTGGTTGCACGGCGGCTCCTGCTGCGCTCCAGCGTCTCTGCCGCAAATTTCATCTCACTGGTCGCCAAGTTTCAGCCGCTGTCACTTTCCCCCCTCAGCGCTGAGCCGCCGCCTCGCTCCGCTCTCCTCCTCTTGTCTGTGGAAGGATGATGTCAAGTTGAAGAATAGTCAGTTGATGTGCAGACGGGGGTGGGAGAGGAGCCGAGCCGCTTCATGTGAATGTTTTCATCTTCTTTTGTCTCCAAACAGGAGGAGCTGTCAGCGTTTCCTCTGCTTCCTCTCAGCTAAACTTTCTCAGATGTTTGGCTCATTTTGAGGCTTTTGAGTGTTCCACACAGAAAAAGTGATTCTTTCTCCACTTGGATGTGTCTCCTTGTGTTGGCAGAAGATGAACACTGACTGGCTTTAAGTAGGAGGAAGAGGAGGAAGAGGAGGAGGAGGCGGTCGGCTGCTGGAGGAACCAGTGGCTCACGCTGACGCCGTCCTGGTTGCTTTCCCTCCACAGACCAGAGGTATCCCCTGCTTCCTTCCCACCGCACATATTAATGCTGCCACGGTTGCCTAGCAACGGCTCCGGGGAGCCTCACACCGCCTGACGACAGGCAGAGGCCAGGATGAAGGGCAAGAGTTTCCCCCGCTTTTGTTTTGGTTTTTACTAGAATGTATGTAAGAAATGCAGCTTTGTGATCACTTCTGATGAAAACAACCTGCAGAGTTTGTAGAATAAACCCAAAAACTGCCGCAATGAATTTTCACTCCAGTAAAAGTAAAAAGTGTCCGTCCAACAAATGACTCAAGGAAAAAGCCGAGTCCAGAGCTGAGGAACTGGTCAAAACTGTTTTCCAAATCAGTTTTTTCAGAATAAAACTGGTGACTTTTTGGTTAAAGCGATTTTGTTCTCCGTTCAGTGAATTTACTCAGTGGGTTGAGGGTCGAGTGGCAACAAAATGAGTCAAATGAATGTAACTGAATAAATGTAACGAGTTATTTCTCCACTCTGACTGTTTTACTGCGACGGAGCATCTAACGTCCTGAAGTCACAGACAGAACCAAAAGGTTCTGTTGACTCAACAGAATGAAAAACAGATTTTAATGACTTCATAGAAACTTCAAACATCACATTTATTCTGCATTTTTATCGATTTCTCCAAAAACGTGACCAACCATGCAGTGCATTTACCATTTCCTAGCTACTGTTAGCTCAGCGTAACCTAGCCACATAAATGAGATGCTGAATAATTTCACTTTTTCGTCCCCACAGGTTTGAATCGGAGCGCTGCAGGCTGGCAGGAGGATCTGCCACAGCCCGAGTGAACCGGAGGGAACGAGCAGAGCGAGGGCGATTACTGGAAAAGGTGAGTCTGATTAACTGGATGTGAAACAGCTGGAGCGAGAGCAGGAACCGAAAATGACAAACTAAACTAGATCAGCGAGTCAACTGGACAGAAGCAAACAAGAAAACATAAAATGACAAAAAGTCAGAACCAAAGAATAAAAGGATCATAATGATTCTATAGGGCATCATAATCCCAACAACTTTTACTTTTTAACCTTGTTCAACGGAGAAATATGTAAAAAGATGTGACAGAAAACAACAAGGTGATGTTTTTATGTAAACATTCCCTAAAGGAGAGATAAATATTAACCTTAAATGTAGTTTTTCTCTGTAGAATCCATTTAACTTTGTGATGTCGTGTCAGTTCTTCACTGTGATCTTTGACTTTCTTGTTTTGAGCCTTTTCTGATTCCTGCTGCTGAACAGAGAAAACTCACATCACCACAAAGTCGTGTTAAGTTTAGATTTATTCCCGTCCAAACCGCTCTGCTACAGGAAGGAAGGGGGAGTTTTCATGGTTCACTTCAGGTATGAAGAGCACAAAACTGCCACATCGAGAGGCCATCTGATCAACATGCACTGAAAATAAAACATTGTGAAAATAGTAAGTCTGAAATCAGTTTCATCAACACTTTTAGAAAGTTACTTGGACTTTATGGAAGGAAAGTCACCAACCTGAGCTGGGTTCATTTAGAAAGAGAAAGTTTTTAATAATTGTTATTCTTTTCCCACTTCTCCTCTCGCTACATTTCAGAGGAAACACTTTACATCACTGTGACACTTCAGCTTAAGATTATTGTCACCATGGAAAAGTCTGGACCAAATTCCTTGTATGCATTTAACTTATAATGTCAACATGTTCTTGCTATTCTATGTGCAGCTATTCTAGGATTGCAATTCTTCAATCACCCAACATAACTTCATTAGTTTTTATACGATGCAATAATTGATTCTGTTGAGGCGTTTGGTTTACATGTGGAGCGTTTATTAGCTCGTTTTTAGCATTAATGCAACTCAAATGATCGAGTCGTTTTAACATAAGAAGCTCAACTTGCACGTATTAACATGTTGATTTGAGTTGAATTTTTTAAGTAAAGTGAACTAATTAGATTTTACAGTGTGGATCCGATGTGAAGACCTGCAGGACGTTTGTTCAGGACAGGAAGTCCTCTCTGTCCCGCCTCGTTCCGTCTGCAGAGGGAAGGACAAAAGCTTTTAGCGCTGACAGACTCACCGGCTGTCGCTGAGAAGAAACGGCTCAGAGGCCAAACCTCCCAGTTGTAATATATTTAAAAAAGTCACTTTTACTACTTGAATATTTATAGTTATTCATTCATTTACATTTCGGCCTTTGGTTCCTGCAGACAGATATATCTTTCAAGTAAAGATGGTAGAATAAATGCAGCTTTTAATACGTCAAACTATAACTTTTGATGTCAAAACTTGGTTTCATTTTCCCAGACGATGTTTTGATTCCTTATTTATTGCCGACAGATTACAGAACTGCAGACATTAAACTAAGAAGCTCGCTGTCATTTATAGTCAAAGTAAAATGTTTGTTATTTCAGCAAAATGGGTAGAAATTCAGACTCAGATAGTGTGAAATTAAATAAAGCAGACGTCCCTTTGACCAGTGTGTCATTATGTAGATGAGTTTGCTGCTAAAGGAAATGTTTGGAATGTGAAACGGCCGGCCAACAAATTAGTTGAGACTTGACGTTGCTTTACGCTTGAATCAACTCGGAATGGACGGCAATAAAAATGGAAATGTTAGCGAAACGTCCTCCTTTAGCCGAAACCAGCGGTGTGCATAATTTTTACGGCCCGATCCCTCAGCATAAACCAAGCGACTGCCGCTGCCTGGGTGGACATTTATAACAATTAATCAGAGCGCCGTCAAATTTGTTCTTGTCATCCAGTCACTAAATTACATCTTCCTGCGACTCCATGATGATCACAGCGTTGCTCTGGCAGAACCAGAGCTGTGATCAGACGGCTGTGTTTTCAGCCTGACCAGAAAACGGTCAGTTACAGACTTCCACACCAGGCCGAGGAAACAAACAGCTGTTTTCTTTAATACTAATATTAGTAATTTTTTAAACCGTATTTTACTAAAAGCCAAACCATGAAACCATGCATGAAAGAAGGTGTTTAACCACCAGAGCTTAGAAACACATTCAGGAGCAGAGACTCGTTATCATGACAGACTTTACTGCTATAACCAGGTATAAGATTTATCAAAATATCTCCTCTAAATAAGAAAAGTTGTAATATGAAAACAGCCAAACCTGTTGGGATGTTAATATGTCGCCAAAACAAAAACGCTTCTCATTTTAACAGGTTATATATCTCGTTACAACATGAACGTTTCTAATTATAACGAATAAGTGGGTCACGGTTAATTAATTTATTTCCAAATTTTGGTATTTAAAAGCTTCCATATAAGTCAGATGTATGGAAGCAGCAGCATCTCGTTACAACGAGAAAGTTTTCTCCTCAAAATGAGATACTGCTGCTTATTTTTGGGTTTTGGCATTTAAACACTTCCGTACAGAGGAGACCAAAATGTTTCTTTTTTTTGTTCAACTTGTACGATACTCTAAAAGAAAAGTGTAATAAGCTGCTTCATCTTCTGCCCAAAAGCAATAAAATCATTGTGGAAAATATTAAAGTTTAATCCGTCAGTTTTGATGGTTGGTGTGTGAGCCTGCAGTTTACATTCTTACATTTAAAGCAAAGTTTTAACTGAATGGAGAGACATCAATTATAAATTAGAACCTCACATCTACTGTAAAACTGGCTGTGTGCACAAAAACTTTACCTCCGCAGCTCGCTCACACACACACGCACGCACACACAGACACACACACACGCACACACACACACCAGCCACTCAGCGCTCACCTTAAAGGTTGATGTTTCAGATGGAAGAAGAAACAACAGTGTAAATATTTAACGTTTCCCTAAATAGAAGGAAGCTGAACGATGTCCAGGTGAGCCGCGGTTACTTCAAGTTCATCACGTACAAAACAGAATCTTCCAGTTAGATGGAAGTCAAATTATGTTTCATTAGTTTTATTTTCTATATATGAAACATCAACATCATGTGGATTTTTGGTTTATTAGTCCAAACATTTAGGTATTCTGCCATCAATCCCAACAACAGTTTCAGTACCTCAGTGGCAGAGAAGTGGATTTAAATCAGCCGTTAAAGTCTCCAGTTTAACTTCATTTAAGTTTTTCTTCTTTAATCTTTCATGAAGTAAAGGACACAGAAACCTTGATGCATAACTGTGGAAAAGTCTTTCACCCTCATGAACTTCCCTTAGTGTTTTGTTTTAGTTTCAAGGGTAGTTAATGGAACCTGGGAGTCCTCCCAATCCAGATTAATGGAGACGTAATCTGTAATTAATACCTGTTTCTCTTTCTTCTCTCGGTTTGTATTCGCATGTTAAAGCCCTGATTTGTCCTTCAGCGATCGCGGCTCAATGTTCAGCTCGTTAAACAAAAACGACCTCGAGTCCAAAACACTTTGATGTCAATGCAAATCCAGGAGCCTGGAACTTTTTGGTCGGTTTGAAGCTTTGTGTCTCTGTAAGACAGACGTCTGTGAGCTGAGGAAGTCCTCCGTCTCCACATGAGCCGTATGTTTTATTTCTCTCCTGAGGAGCAGCAGGAAATGACAGAAAGTTAAGCGAGATCCTGCAATGCTAACAGTGCCACGGCTGCCATTAATCCTAATTAGCAGGGAACATGACAGCAGCATATGGGAGTCCTCCACTCAGCCAGGCTGCTCTCTCAACCTTTTCCTGTTGCTGAAGCAGAGGAATAGAAATCTGAGCCTTTAACTGCGTTTTCTTCCTTCCCTGCCTGGGAGAGACAGATGGGAGGCGAGCCGGACGCTGGAAATGTTGATCCTGTCGTAATGGGAACCATGGTAACCTCAAAACTGGTGATGCGTGTCAGCTGAGGTAGAAAGAAAAACTATTAAAGATTGATTTGAAAGTTTTCAGGTGTATTTGCTTCTGCCTGGCAGGCCGAGTAGCTTAAAGGAGGACCAGATGGAAAAACAGGAAAAAAACTGAAACACTCAGAAACGCTTCAAACAAGGTTTAGGAAGTATTTCTGTCCAGTTATTCCACTGGAAATGAAATGATACTGTGATTCATTGAGGAGCCGTTTACAAAGTTAAAGTCAAAAATCAACAGCAATAAATGAAACTTTATCTACCGCACTTTTTCCTTACACAAAACTTTCCACTGATAACAGCCATAGTGTTTCCTGATAGGTTATTGGGGTTGGCCTCCCTGTGGAGGATGTTGATGACTTTCTGCTGTCAGCAGATTCTGTCAGAACATGACCATAACCTTCTGTTAGTTTTTACACATCAACAAAATGCAGCTTTTATGGAATCGGTGGTGGTCAAAGGTTGAATCTTTACATTTTAAATAAGAAAACACTTCTTTAGAGAAGGCTTCTTTCTAAAACTTGTAGTTCAGTAAACCTTGGTGAACCTGCAGGCGCCTCCTAACTCTTCACTCATCCGTGTTTGTTGATCTCTTTGTCTCGGTGAAGGACGGCCTTGTAGGAAAACCTCAGACTGCTTCGTCTACAGCGTCGGCTCATGATGATTCCTGAGCTGCTCCTCCTGAGTTCAGCACCGCAGCAGCTTTTGCTCTTTTATCCTTAGAAGCTGTGAAACTGGAACCTCGTTCCCAGTCGGCCAACGTGTGCTTCAACGTTTGTGTCTAATTATAACAGAAATACAGGAAATGTGTTAAAATTCACATAAATACCCCTTCAGCTATGGCTATAAATTATTTTACTGGCAGAAACAAACCCTCCTAAAAGCAGCAGAGGTCATCTCCATGCGCCTGATTTTAACAGATACAAATAATACTTTATCTGGCGTATTTGGAGATTTCTTCAGGCACATGCAGGAAATATTCCCAGCTACATCTGAAAGCTGTGCAGACGTTTGCTGAGAACGGTTCCTCCAGCAGCTTCTCGCTGTTCTGGGATCAGACGCAGCGCTGAGGGAGCAGCAATAAATCGTTTGTTTCAAAGAAAAGCATCAAAACAGCTGGTGGGCGAGTCGGTGCTGACATGATCCCATGTTTATTCAAGTTAGTCTTTATAAAAAACAGATTCATTAAGTAGTTTCCTCCCTGAACACCTTTAATCCAGCCACTGAACGTACAGCAGACCGGACTGAGTTTTTAAGAAAACTTTCCTCAGGCTGACAGATAATAAGGACGATAATCAAGGCCGGAGCAGCGTTAGCGGCTCAGAACCCCCACATTCAGAGGATCCAGCTTGGATCAGTAAGTAGGGCACAGAGAGAAGCAGATCATTATCTGGTGGAAAAATAAAGTGTTGAACTGATTCTGGCAATTCAAACACACAAAAGCTTCTTTTTATTTTTGCTCCTGTGGGACACAGGAAGGAAAAGTTCATCAACATCCTTCAGGATGCGTCTCTGTCTCCCTCTGTAAAAAGGCACCGTCTGCTTTGCAATTTATTTTGCAGTAAATAATAATTTAATTGGATAAAACATGTAGGACTCAGACGGTAGAGTAACATCCTGCAGGATGGAGGAAAAATAATGAAACTATTTCAGTTTTGTCTGTTTTTATTTTAAGAACCAGTGAATGTTCTGCCTTCATCTACATTTTTACGCACATCCTCACTAACCTGAACTTGCAGCTGTGACTCCTGAATTTTCCGACTGCAAGACAATAAATGATATTTCTAATCTATTCTGAGCATTTAGAGACGGAGGTTAACATTTGGACCTGGATGATGGAGAAACTCAGCTGATCTGACGGCAGAAAAAACAGAGTCAGATAAAAACGTCTGCTCTGTTTTCTTCTGGTTCATCAGGCGATTTAGGAGAATTTACTTCCTCTTTTATTCATACTTTGTATTTTGCAAACTTTTAATGTAGCCATGTTAATGAACTGGAGCTGCTTTTTAGTTGTTGTTTTTTTGGATATGTTGGATTTATGTCTTTGATTTCATTGTTTTAAACCTGATGGATGATTGAAAGATTTTCATCATTAAAACGTTTCATTCAGACGACATGGTCGCTCTGAGGAGCAGAGGTCATCACGCCGCCTTTCCACAGTGTGAACACATGGAAGGTTAAAGTTCATCGTTTTAGGAGAGACGTTAGAGGGGAAAAACTCAAACCTCTTCTTCAGATGTTGAATAAAAACCCAAATTATTTTTATTCAAAGATGATTCTATAAAATATAGAAAAGCTAAAAAATACCCCAATATTCTGGCATTTGTCAGAAAATATTTTTATAATTATAACGGCTTATTTATGTGTCAGACTTTAAATAAATTTTATTATTTTTATGCAGTATTTTGTACAGAGTTAATCTGTTTCCAAATCCATGTTTTTTACAGAGAAATTATCCAGATTAAAGGATTAAAAACTTAAAGTTTTGTAATTTAAAGATGAGCCTAAAGAGCATCTCCTGTCCACATCATCACATCTCCTCCTGCTGCTTCTCTTGTTCTTTCACTTCTGAAGCTTTTTTCCTTGAAAACTGAATCAAACAAACTTCAAGAGCCGATCTGCAGGCAGAGCCTCGGACCCCTGCTGTGTCTCCTCACACTGTCAGCATCTAGAACAAAAAGTCACTGCAACAAACTGCAGCTGCATCGAAGGTTTTATCCTCTACAGCTGAACGATGCCAGTAACAACGTAGAAATGTGACAAACATCTACAAATCTGGTGTTATTATTATTTATTATTTACAGTTTTACTTCACAGGTCTGGACCAAACGCAGCTGAATTTATCAAAAGTCTATTTTCAAATTAAAAACATCGTGTAGAATAAGCCATACATATGTTCATTTTTAACACTTAATAGTAAAAAGCTTAATAGGAGTTATTTTTATCTGTTCTAATTATTCAGCTCACAAAGAATTGGACCAAACCCAAACTGTTTCTGAACGCTGAATTAGAGCTGCAGCTAATTATATTGGTTATCAATTAATCTAATCTATCAATTATTCTGATGATTAACCAATTAATTGGATAAAACATAACATTTTTATACGATATTACATTAAAAGATACAAATAAATAATTCATCAACATGTGAAAAGCTCAGCCCTTTCTGTTTGACTGAACATAAATAGTGTGTATGGCTGATTTATTGATTATTTGTAATCAATAACTGGATGTAAAAAGTCCTTAATAGGATATTTTAATCATAATTAAAGTGAAGCAAAAACTACCAGGAATTCTGGATAAAATATATTTACAAATAAAGTTTTTAATCTCAGGTCTGTAGATATTTATTGTACATTTTTGGTTTAATTTCTGCTCTGATGATATTTTTTCAGCAGTTGAGTCGGTTAACGATTAATCAATTCTTAAATTATTTGACTATTATTTCAGTAATCGATTAATGTGAAGGATGGGACCAGCTGGGCTGCAGCGCCTCAACCAGCCGAGGAAGTTAATTAAAATCCGTCTTCATTTAAGCTGTGATCTGAACCGATCAGTTGACCTGAACCGATCAGTTGACCTGAACCGATCAGTTGACCCGAACTGATCAGTTGACCTGAACCGATCAGTTGACCCGAACTGATCAGTTGACCTGAACCGATCAGTTGACCTGAACCGATCAGTTGACCTGAACTGATCAGTTGACCTGAACCGATCAGTTGACCCGAACTGATCAGTTGACCTGAACCGATCAGTTGACCTGAACCGATCAGTTGACCCGAACTGATCAGTTGACCTGAACCGATCAGTTGACCTGAACCGATCAGTTGATCTGAACCGATCAGTTGACCTGAACCGATCAGTTGACCTGAACCGATCAGTTGACCCGAACTGATCAGTTGACCTGAACCGATCAGTTGACCTGAACCGATCAGTTGATCTGAACCGATCAGTCGACCTGAACCGATCAGTCGACCTGAACCGATCAGTTGATCCGAACCGATCAGTTGATCTGAACCGATCAGTCGACCTGAACCGATCAGTTGATCTGAACCGATCAGTTGATCTGAACCGATCAGTTGATCTGAACCGATCAGTCGACCTGAACCGATCAGTTGATCTGAACCGATCAGTTGATCTGAACCGATCAGTCGACCTGAACCGATCAGTTGATCTGAACCGATCAGTTGACCTGAACCGATCAGTCGACCTGAACCGATCAGTCGACCTGAACCGATCAGTCGACCTGAACCGATCAGTTGATCTGAACCGATCAGTTGATCTGAACCGATCAGTCGACCTGAACCGATCAGTTGATCTGAACCGATCAGTTGACCTGAACCGATCAGTTGACCTGAACCGATCAGTTGACCTGAACCGATCAGTTGATCTGAACCGATCAGTTGATCCGAACCGATCAGTTGACCTGAACCGATCAGTTGATCCGAACCGATCAGTTGATCCGAACCGATCAGTTGATCCGAACTGATCAGTTGATCCGAACCGATCAGTTGATCCGAACTGATCAGTCGACCTGAACCGATCAGTCGACCTGAACCGATCAGTTGACCTGAACCGATCAGTCGACCTGAACCGATCAGTCGACCTGAACCGATCAGTCGACCTGAACCGATCAGTTGATCTGAACCGATCAGTTGATCCGAACCGATCAGTTGACCTGAACCGATCAGTTGATCCGAACCGATCAGTTGATCTGAACCGATCAGTTGACCTGAACCGATCAGTTGATCCGAACCGATCAGTTGATCCGAACTGATCAGTTGATCTGAACCGATCAGTTGATCCGAACTGATCAGTTGATCTGAACCGATCAGTTGACCTGAACTGATCAGTCGACCTGAACCGATCAGTCGATCTGAACCGATCAGTTGATCGGCTCTCATTGATCAGGCCGGCTGAGTCTCTGCAGACCGCCTTGGTTAAAACATCCATCTGGATTGTTGGACAAACTGTTTTAAAATCAGCCAGAGCTTCATTTCTGCCCTGAGCGTTAATTATTATCACCTGCCGATGCTAATGAGGCTGCAGATCAATAACGGTGAATATCCTGCAGAGCGATAGTGATAAGTTCCTGCTCTGCTCCAAACTTCACAGCCGTGATAAACACAGAGCCAAATAACAGGAAATCATTTTATTTAACTGGAGGAGAAAATCAAATGAGGAAGAAATAAAAACTGACGATTCCTGCTGAGCGTCAGACCTGAGTCTAGCGCCACCACCAGGCTGGACATGCAGAGAGGAGTCTGATGGCTCCACAGCTTTCATTATAGGAGTAAATCTAACTGTTTGAAATCCTTGGTCATCATTTTCACATGAACTTGAGCAGAAGCCATTTTTGATTTAACTTTTTACGTATTTATCTGAATTCAATCCACCAATGAGACAAAATGCAAAGGATGAGTTTGTAAAAACCAGAATTATGTGGAATAAAAGTTAAAGTTTGTCAGTGGTTGAGCAGAATCCAGGAGTCCCTGGTTCGATTCCCGGCACTGCTGCCTGTCCACTGACCGGTGAATAAAGGCCACTGGACACAAACCTTTAAGAAACAATAATTTATTGTACATTCCTTACACTGTAATCCTAATATGATTAATAATCCGGGTTCCGGGGTTTGGTCTTTGTGTGAGGGTCAGTGACATTTTTTCCTCTGGTTTCCTGAATTTGTAAGTTATTTTTCAGAAGTGAAAGAGCGTTTGGTCCGCCCAGAGCGGCTATAAAAAGCAGCTTGACATGAATTGTAAATGAGTGAATACTGTGGATCTGAGCGTCCATCGACACAGCACTGCTCCAGCCCTTTTTCTGCTTACTTCGGTTTAATACTGTCTTGTAAGCATACCTAAATGTTAATAATTCGGCTGCTTGCAGATGCATTTTTAGCGCGCTCTCTGTTTTCTTGCAGACTCAAAGGCCTTGAACTGTCAGTGTCTTCTCCCTGGAGCGCACACAGCACTCTGTATCAACTTTCTGGTTCAGCAGCTTTGATAATAATCTGACCTCACCTGTTTGGTTGACTTGGGGAGCTATGATTTTCATTCTGCATGCTGGGTGAACACCACTGAGGTGGGAGGGAGTTTTCATTCTGCAGCCAGAGCTCTGCTTTATTTCACGAAAGGGATTTTGTGACAACAACGTCGCCTGCAGCATCGTTCTTTTATTCATCCTCATCGTGTTGCTCATCAATTAACGGCCGGCATCCAGCTCCGTTCCTCCTGCTGAAAGGTCGCAGTGACATGGTGAGGCGCTGGTGATAACCGTGAACTTTGGCGAAAGTCAAACTCGGCTCGGTTCATATAAACTGAAGGAGCTTTAATGCATCATAGCAGCAGCAGTAAGAGCTGAGCGGAGCTGCAGCTGATCTATCTGCTGTGGCGTTTCAGAGAGCGGCTGACAGACCTGAAGTAGGTTATGTTTGCTCCTGCATTAATCCACTCTGAAGGTCCGGGGCACATCTGGCTCTGTTTGTGCCTCTGCTCCCTCCTGGAGGCGCCGTTTTCCTCATCAGGCCTCCTTCCTCTGCGCTCGGCTTCACCGTCCTGACAGGACACCAGGGCAGCACTTTTTCCTTAAACTTTTCACTCCAAGCTACTCAACATGTTTGTATGTTTGGTCCAGATCAGGAAATTTGTTCTAATTTCTATTTTTTTAATGGTCGTTAAAGGGGAAGAATTAAACAAAATCCACTTTTTATATCTTTGCATCATGTTATAACGTTATTCCCTCCTTTTTTGCATGTTTCCATGGCAGCCATTTTGGGTTTCTAATACAACTCTGCCTGCTGCCAAGTTCCTCCAGTTTTTTATTCCATGATTATGGAAATTCACACATATTTTAGATAATCCATAACTGAGCTTAACGAAGATTTTTAGCAAAAATAGTTAAAAACATTGGATTTCAGTGAATGCTAACTTACTACGTTTTTGTCAGTTAATATCAGACATTTTCTAGAAAAAAAATAAAAAATTTTTTATTAATTTAAAATTTTCTGAGTTTTTCTAACTAATAGTCTATTGTTGGAGTTCTTTTTCTGTGATTAATCAGAAAGTTTCTGAGTTTTCTGGTGGAACTGGGCTCCTTTTTTCTCCTTTTGTATGACGATACGTCATCATACATTGTTTTTAAAAGCAATAATTACACATGTGGACTAAAACTGTAGATACGTGAATACTCCAAACGCCTCGTCAGGGTTCCGGGAGCAGCGGCCCGGTGGATAAATGCCCCCTGCTGGGCAGGAAGCGGCGCTCAGCTTGGGGCAGGAAGAAGAACCGTGAGCGAGTCTGAAAGCCGTTGCCTCGGCGTTTTCAGATTTATGAGCACCTCTGCAGCCGCAGCTAACTTACTGGGAAAACACTGCGCTACAGAGAAAAAGCAGGTTTCCTCAACACTTTGCTCTGGTTTGTGAAGACGCATGCACTTCCGCTGTCGTTCAGTGGAGGTTGTAACAGTGAAGTGCTGCATGCAGCAAACTGATCACAGAGTCAGGCTGGGGGTTAAATGAGGGGCAAACTCTTCTTCACACTGACATGTTCTGCCCTCGAGGAGACGAAGAGCTTTTAATGTTGCAGGTTTGCACTGAAACATGTTGCCATGCAGGACTCGAAACATCTTCAAGTGGATTGGTGAAAAGTTTCACTTTAGATACATTTCCTTATCATATTTTTGGATAAAAAACAAAAACAGAAACCCAAAATACAACCAGGAATAAAAATGAATCTGCTGATTCAGTTCTTTGGGCGATCCAGAACCGATCCTGCTGCTGTTGTTCTGTTTGTCTTATCGGAGCTCAGCGGACTGAGCTGAATTATTCAACGCTTCCAGCAGCGTCTCTCTCTTCGTTCCGACCTACTTTCCATCAGAAGTTTGCAGGTTGGGTGGGAGGCTGGAGACGTGCAGCCCTGTTGGCCATCAGGCCCGGTTCAGAAGAACCTCCTGTCTACATCACCGGCCTCTGGCTGCCTTTAGGCTGAATAAAACATCAAACCAGCTGCAATGTGCTGGATTTGTACTGACTGTGGATTTTATGTTCCCTTTGGACACGGTTGGTGTAAAAATAATAAAAAAAGACGATTGAAGTTGAACAGAGAGTTGGATTTAAACTCCCAGGATGAATATTCAGGTAGATTCCAGTTAAAACAGAAAATGAACTTTAATTCTGGTGTTTTATGTTAGCTGGAGAAGTTAAACTGCTCCAGCAGAAGTCGAGCTCAGAGCAGGTCTGTTCTAGTTTGAGTTCATCTCTGGAGAAACTTTCTGCTTCGCCTGGTTCTCCTGCAGGAATGGCTCTGGTTTTTATGGAGCGCAGGAGGAAAATGAACCAGGATTTTGGTAAATTCATGGTTCGTCATCACTAACAGCTCGCTAACAGTCTGCATCCATTTTTAAAGCCCCCAAACTTCTGCATGGCTTAACCTCTGAGCAGTTTTCATGTTTTTCAGATTAAACTTTTCCAGATTCCATCACAACAAGCTTCAACTTGGATTTTATTTGGATTTTATGTGCAGAACCAAAACAAAGAGGTTCATAGTTATCACGCAGAAAGGAAATGATTCATAGTTTTCATATATGTTCTCCTGCAGATAATAATCTAAAGAGTGTACTCACATTAAATCTTAATAAAAAACACAAACATTTAAATATAAATCTAACATTCCTCCCGGAAGAAAGAAGAGACTGAAACTGTTATTTTTGTCTCAGACTGAACTGCAGATTTCGAGCACAACAAGAAGGATTTGATGAAATTCTCCTTCAGAGGGACGACAGAGAGGAAGCAGTGAGTTGAAGAGTCGATGCTGTGATTCGTCTGTCTGGAAACCGGGTCAGATTATCCAACATTCAGGAAGATAAAACCCAGGTGATGATGCAGGTGCAGCTCTGAGTCTGACCTCATGTTGGCCTCAGTTTGAGAAGGAAATCCCTGCAGGAGGTTTTCCTCGCTGCTGCGCCGCCGGTTTGCAGCTTCTGCTAAAAATTATAATCCGTTCATCATAAATGCATAAACTGAGAAACTGATTTAGTAAAACTGAAACACTTGGAAAAATTATCAAGTAAATAACCTATGTTGTTTTGGTGGCGGCGTTTTACACACTGCAGCTCCAAACAGCCGATGTCGCCGTCCGCCGCTAACAAACACGGCTAAAGGTCAAACTGTCCTCTGGTGGACGTGTCTCCACCAGAGGACAGCATGTCGCCTCTCTGACTGTTACCAACAATCCGTCACAGTGAATTAAATCTGCAGTAAGAGAAGCCGAGGCGTGATTTGGATAGGGGTCAAAGGTCGACCCAGACGGCCGTCACGCCTGTAATTACCGTCTAAATGAGACGAGGTCCTCTGGCGTGCTGCTGGAGACGCATCAGGGAAGGAAACGCTCAGGTCTGATGATGCTTCACCTGAACAAACATGAATAACAAAAATTATTTGTTGTAAAAATAAAAGCAAAGTTTTGGGCAGTTTAAATGTTGGGATTGCGCCAGGATTTACTCAGCGGCAGATTGGACCTGGATAAGTTCTGATGATTACATCTGTGTGTCACTGAGCTTTATCGCTACGTTCTGGGTCTGTGGCGTTCAGGAAGGACCGGCAGCATTTATTAGCACCTGGAACGCCCCGCCTGGAGCGGCCCACCTGGAACGCCCACCTGGAGCGGCCCACCTGGAGCGGCCCACCTGGAACGCCCCGCCTGGAGCGGCCCACCTGGAACGCCCCACCTGGAGCGGCCCACCTGGAACGCCCACCTGGAGCGGCCCACCTGGAGCGGCCCACCTGGAGCGGCCCACCTGGAACGCCCACCTGGAGCGGCCCACCTGGAGCGGCCCACCTGGAGCGGCCCACCTGGAGTGGCCCACCTGGAACTGCCCACCTGGAGCGGCCCACCTGGAACAACCCACCTGGAGCGGCCCACCTGGAGCGGCCCACCTGGAGCGGCCCACCTGGAGTGGCCCACCTGGAACTGCCCACCTGGAGCGGCCCACCTGGAACAACCCACCTGGAGCGGCCCACCTGGAGCGGCCCACTTGGAAAGGCCCACCTGGAACTGCCCACCTGGAGCGGCCCACCTGGAACTGCCCACCTGGAAAGGCTCACCTGGAAGGGGCTACCTGGAACTGCCCACCTGGAGCGGCCCACCTGGAACTGCCCACCTGGAAAGGCTCACCTGGAAGGGGCTACCTGGAACTGCCCACCTGGAGCGGCCCACCTGGAACTGCCCACCTGGAGCGGCCCACCTGGAACTGCCCACCTGGAAAGGCTCACCTGGAAGGGCCCACCTGGAGCGGCCCACTTGGAAAGGCCCACCTGGAACTGCCCACCTGGAAAGGCTCACCTGGAAGGGCCCACCTGGAGCGGCCCACCTGGGATCAGAGCAGCCGTGACGTTTCAGCGGCGCAGCAGGGCAGTTATCCTCCATGTCAGCAGCAACTTCTCCCTCTGCTGCTCTTTAACTCCTCAGATCTTTGGTTGCTGCCCTGATTCTGATGGAAACGAAGCAAAGACACATCTGACTGCTTATCAGTAAAAACTGGCTGCTATGTGATCAGATGGACAGTAGGGGGAGCTAGAGCGCCTGGCCTTTTTCCTCTGGATTAACAAAGTGCCCTTCTGAAATCAGCCACAAGCATCAATGGATTTTATTTACCAAGCAGCACAAAGGACAGCAGTGAATAACTGAAGAGAAGGAAACTTGAACTTGATGTTTTTTATTATTAAAAATCTGAAAAGTTTTTATATATTTCTATTTTCTGAGGTTTTTCTCTACCAGCTTTCCTCATCTCGGAACTGGAACTGTCGCCTTTTTTCTTTTCAAAATAGTCCAAGCTCAGGATGGACGACTTCTGTGAATGTCAGTTTTCAAGTCTTGCCCAGACATTAAAATCTCACATTGATTTACAGCTGGACTTTGACTAGACCATCTTAACACAGCTCCTTTGATCTGAGCCTCCAGTCTCATGTCTTCTGTAGCGTCTAACACTTTTCCTTCCAGCATCGTTCATCTTCCCATCCACTGCTGCAGGAAGCATCCCCACAGCATGATACTGCCACCACCATGTTTGACAGTGGTGATGATATTTTAATGTGTTTTGTTCTTGTTTGTTGCGTCTCCTAAATGAGTTGTGGCACATTTTCTTGCCACCACCTCTGAGAACTGAGATTAATTTATGCCAGTAATTCATTCCTTTGTGTCGATGTTTCACATGAATCCCGGTGAAATAAACTGGTGTTGAGTTGGGAGGAAACTGGAGATGCTTTACGTCCTTCCTCCACCATGTAGTGTTGAATGAAGATCTCCACTAATCATGGCGCCCCAGCTACTCCCCGCCTTCATCATATGCAGCTAACTGAAGGTCATGGCGACCTTTTAGGGTCGTAATCTGTCTGGACCGTTTCATGCTTGACCTTTCTCTGTCTGCCACCCAGAAGGTCAAATCAGAGTGCAGAAAGTGGCTGCAGGAAGTGACCTGCAGCCACTTCCTGCAGAACGGCACCTTCACCTGGAGTTCTCATTAAGAAGAAAACCGTCAGAGTCTCCGCGTTTACTTTGACAGGGACACTTTTATCTTCCCTGCAGGAAATGCAGAAGATCACTGTTGTTTACCAAACCAACACCTATTTCTGAGAGTTTTCTTTTTTTAGCAAGTCATCGACTGAGAAACACAACCTGACTGACAAGTTCCTCCTCACTGCCTTTGTCTGGAAAATGTGAACCAGAGTTTAAAGCTTAATTACCCAGAAGAATAAAGGAGAAATTCATAAAGTTGTTTTATTTTTGTACCGTCAAACTGAAAATGTCCCTGTCAAGATTGACAGACTTCCAGCCAGAAATTTACATACAGCTTCTGTTTTTCTAACATATTTATGTAGAAATCAGTGGTGGGACTAGATCAGATCAGATTTGGAGGAACTGTAATTAATTAATCCAATTTTAATCAAAAACCATAGACTGACAAAACAATCCATTTTTTCCAGTCCAGAAACCATTTTTGCTGCTAAATTATTGAATAAATAAACACATGAGCTCGAGAAAAACATTTATAGTTTTTATTCTGGTTCAGCCATCAGCGTTATTCCTGCCATTCAGTGATTCAGGAACTCTGCATCGTTCATGGAGCTTCTCAGCCCCAGAAGAAATTTTATATCAATTTAAAAACAATGTGAAGCAGAAAGAAGACTGAGATTTAAAGGGGACATATTATGTAAAATTCACATTATGCGGGTTTCTGTAAAAACCTGCAGGAAATGGAGGTTTATAGTCAGTAAAACTTGCATTTGGGTTTCTATGGTTTATAAAGACAAACTTAAGAAAAGAAACACTCGGCAGTATTTATTTATTTTTTATTTTTTTTTAAGTTGTTTTTGTTTTTGGGGGGTGGAGGGGTTGGTGTCTGAAAAGTGAGCCATTTCAAAAACCTCCAGAATATAAAATCATCATGAATCAGGAGGCACTGCTGTCACCTAGCAACCGAGGCAGAGCTCTGCCCCGTTTAGTCTGCTGGTTTCCTGCTGTACAATGGCTGCTGGAAGAGACAAAGTGTTTTGTTGTTGACTCACCTTCCGGAAATCACTTCCTGTATTCTTGTTGGTTGCGCAGGAGGTGCGACTTATGCTTCTCCAAGTTGTGTGGTTGTGTAATTGTGCATCTGTTTGCAGCCATTTTTCCATGTGTGAGTGTAAACGTTGAGTTTGAGGGCGTGGCCACCAGCAGTTTATTTGGATTTAAAGTCACAGCGACCATAAAACAGCTCAAAATATGCAGAAGTGAGCAGAATAAAATCTCATTATCTGAGAAAGATTTTCTGTAAAAAAAGAAAAAAAGGTGATGAGCTTGTTTTGTAACTTGTTGAAGGAATAACAGCTGATTTAAAATGTTCATTTAGAATAGCTGGTTTTGGGTAAGTTAGCACAGGTCTTCATGTCAGGACCTGTGAAGTGAAACCGAGTCGGGAACCAGAGGACAATGTTGAGCTATAATGGGTGAAAGTCCTGAGTCGAAGTCGGGCGTCTGCGCTGCTCAGGCTGCATGATGCATGTTGCACTTTGGGCCAGCAGAGACGTTTGAAGGGCTGGCATGCTCAGGAACACGGTCCGCTCCGCTGGCTGGGTTTATTGTAAAAATAATTTCTATCTGACACGCTGCCATTCTGCCACAGGAAACCTGGCAGCAGAGCATTACACGGAGCTGGCATCAGTCTAATTACTGGGAACGGCGCCTGTCAGGGGGTTAGAGTCGGCACAAACAACATGAAGGAGGCAGAAGCTGATTTAATTAGATTTTCACCTTTTTTGGAGATCGAAGTCACAGCAGATCCTTCTTACAGCCACAGCATTTCTGTTTTATAGGTGAGATAAAAGCCTGAGACGTGCAGCTGCTCACATGACTCATCTTGAATCACATCCTCCACAGAGTCTTTAATTTGATGTCATTTTAGTATTTTATATGTTCGATGATAAATATTTGCATGTTAAAATCCCAGCAACTCTTTCAATCGGGAAAATGATGATCTTATTTTAGAAACTTCTTCCTTATGTAACCATTAGGTTACTTGGCTGCCGTTCGCTCTGCGTGTTTTGGTGGATTCAGGTCCAGCTGATGTCCATCAGGATGCTGAGGAGCAGATGTGTCCCACGTTGATTCTGGATCAGCAGAACTGGCTCCGATCTGGGTCATCTGGACCTCGACTGGCCCGAAACCGAGTAAAAACAGACAAACTACGAGCAAACTGAGCAGAAAACAGATGTTACCCTCAACCTTCACATCGTCGCCCTGTGAGCCTCTGCAGCGCCGGGTCTCAGCTCATTGATAAAACTTAAGAACAAATTACTTTACCAACTAAATCTAACTCTAAGCTAAATAATCACCTTGTTATCTTGATTGCTATTTTCAAACATGCAGGATGTGATTTTTTATTGTCAGTTGTTTTGATTTATTCAAGTAAAATAATGTTTTTAACCAACCAAATTCATCATCCTGTTTTTATCTTATTTAAAAAGACATAGAAAAATTCAGACTGCATTAGACATAAAACTTATTATTTTATTATTTCAGTAAAATATTGGCAGTTAGTCAGTTTCATAATGTCATTTCATTTACAGCTGAGACTGAATAAAATAAAATAAAACAAAAGATAAACAGCCTTCATTGCTTATGGTGAGGAAAATGCAGTAAAAAATTAACATGAGTAAATATTTACAGCAAAAACCATAAAAGTCCATTAAACGTTTGAAAGTCTCATTTAAGATTAATAAATATAACGAACTGGAGCGTCTTAAAACAACTAAAGATCTGCTTTATTCAACTGGCCGCACAAATGATGACAAAACAGAAGCTATAAATTAAAACAATGAAAATAAAAATAAATTTTCGGGACAATCGAGTCCAATTATGATGCCAAACTGACGTTCCAGGGTTTATATCGTCTTTACTCTGAATTATTTTCAGAGGGATCAGCAGCGTTCAGAGCAGTGGAGATTCAAATGGTTCTTTACCTCTACAGAGACGAGCGGAGGCTCTTTGTTTGCAGCCGTCTGCAGCAGAACAATAATTAAATCCATCTTTTATATACAGAAAATGATACACGAACACAAACACACATTTAACCAGGCAGACATCACAGCAAACAAGGCGCACAAAGTGACTGCTTAAAACATTCAGTTACTGGAACAGGAACAAACCTCCAAACCTGGAGGTTTGCATTAAAAGCAGGTTTTCCTGCTGTATTACCAATGAATATAGATTTCTACATCAAAGGAGTTTTCACAATTCATCCAAGTGGATTTTCCTCCCAGGACAGGCAGCAGATGCTTAATTGCATTTATTTTGAGTGTAGTTTTAATTAGAGTGAGTGAATAATGAGCTGAATGTATAAAACATTTCCTTGTTGTCATTCTGATACTGACCCCAGGAAGCCGTAAGACAGACGCTGAGATGAACTCAGACGTTTGTATTTTAGTCAAATCTTCGGTTTTTCTTCCACAACTTTTTCACATTTCCAGTTTGGTTCAAAGCAAGAAACAGTTTCACATTTTCCAATAACTTCAGACTCTTTGATCTAAACCGTCTATCTACCTGGGAGAAAAAATGAGAAGCTGCATTAGTGGAGTTTCTCTCAAACACGAGGATTTTCTTCAGGTTTTATGACACAAACATTTCAGATTATCAAGCAAGTTTATCTGAGTGAATACAAGAAGCTGTTTTAATTGTGTTGGCTGCAGAATCAGACAGGTTTCCTGTAGTTTTTCCCTTTGAGATCCTTCAGACGCTTTTACCTTAATGTTTGTGTTTTTATGTCTGAGTGGCGCCTCCTATTAGTGTCAAATCACCGCGGAGTCCTTGACACGGGTCAAGCTGCTGCACGTGTTTCTAATGTCTGCAGCCTAAAATACGGCTCTGCACAATGCTGAGTGGATGAAACGAACAGCTTTCATCACCACCTGCCTGCGTCGGCCACTCAGACTGGGCTGACCTTCCAGAGAGCGTAAAGGACTGGCTGGAAAAGGACATGAGGGCAGCTAGCTGCCAGAGGAGGATATTTAAAGGCAACAGGTCACATTCCTAGTCAGATACAGTATTTTATATGTAGAAGAAGAAGAAATAATCCATAAAAGCATCATTGTTAAGGCAGGATAAGTTGTGTAACGGCTCCAATCAGTCTTTTTAATGCTACATTAGCTGAAGCGTTAAAGTCTGGTGTGGGCGGCTGAACAGCTCAGGGATTATCCACAGTGAGCTCATTAAACTATTCAGCCATTGTTTTACATCATGCAGTTTCACCTGAGAGGAAACGTTTTCTCCCAAAACGATGGGCGGCCGGCGCTCGGCCCCCCGCCGGTTCATCACTCATTACTGCAGATATTCATGTTTCAGCCTTTTTCCAATTATGTTGAAGTCAAGTCAGATTTGTTTTTATGTTAACAGATTTAGAAAAGAATCATATTATCCACTTTTTAGCATCAGATGAAGTGTTGAAATATTTCAGGTCATGTAGAAACAATCCATCCAGATGGTTATTGTTTATCACAAACCTGACACTTCAGTAATGTTTATTATTAACATCTAACTCCTGCTGCCCTAAAAATAACCAGTCATGAAATAAACGAAGCTTCTGGTTTGGCTTAAACTTGATAAAATACATTATTTTATAGAGAAATTTTCATTTTTTTCATTTTTCCTCTATTATTTGTTCACCTTCTCTGCTAATGTTGTAAATAAATACAAAAAGTACAGTTTTCAAATTATTAGTTTTAATGTATAAAACAATAATCTATTTGTTTATAAATAAATGTTTCATTTACATAAACATCCTGATGACATTAAAGCAGCAGTGAAGGAAAACTCAGGATATTTTTTCACATGTTGTCAACATTTGAGACAAACTATTTTTCAGACCAAACGTCGTTTTGGCTGCAGCAGCATTTCCTCCAGAATCTGGAAAAGTTTGGAGTTTTGTTTAATATCCATGATTTTCAATGGTAATTTCCAAATGTGCACGTTTATAGCATATCACTAGCTCAGCCACATGAGTATCTAAGTCCTCCTGTAAGAGTAATAAACTGAATTAATGTGATAAATTGAACATTAAAGTGTTTAAATTGATAAATTTAAGACATTTTCCGCTGCATCTCTGAGGAAGCCTCCAGGTAAAACCTGGAGTCCATGTCCGACCCGGCGGCGCTCCGCTGGGTCAAACAGACAAGAAGTGCTGCGCCGCCCAAACACAGGAACCCAGAAAGACGTCCTTTTCTTGGATCAGCAATCCCTCCACCCCTAAAAAGTGCAACCAGAGCCTCTTTAGAAAGATTAATGACCATTGATCCCGGCAGCAGGCCGCTGTTTTCCTTCAGTCGGCATGAGCAGTAAAATTGTCATTACACACTTTCTGAGTCTTCAGGTTCCACCTCTGGCCGGCCCAAACGGGCCCAAGGACAGCGGCTGCTGCTCGCTCTGTTTCTGTTGATCAGCAGACTCTCGTGTTGTGGCTGATGTTTGCACAGTGGAGCCTTTTCGCTGCTCTGTGGATTATAAAATCCTTCTTTTGTTTGTTTGGTTTACAGCAGCTCTGAAGCAGAAGTGAAAAATGGTAGCATCTGATTTAAATCAGAAAATTCAGCAGCTTTTCTTCCTGCTTCTGCTCTCAGAACTTGTGACCCGTGTTTGAGTTCTTCTCCAGAACCGTCTGAACTCTTTCCAGCTGCTGCGGATGGAGAAACGGAGCAGCAGAGATAATTAAGAGGAACATCATCCCTGGAACGCTTCGACTTTTGCCCCAAACTGTGTTTGATATTGAAATGTTGAAGTGAGACTGAGTCAGACGTAACAGAGACGTTTTATTCTGCTCACTAAAAGATTAACAGTCTAATAAGGTTTGATGGAAATGAGCTGTTACATAATGATCCGTTTACGGCTCTGAACCAGCAGAGAGGCTGCAAAACGTTGAACGTTTCTCTAATTGCAAAAATCACTTTTTCTTCCCTCTTGTCACACATGATCAGCTCAAACACACCAGGTAGATGAATTCTGATCAATATAGAAATACTGTTTTTTTAAGTTTCTGTATTTTTTCATTCATCTGTTTCTGCTGGACGCAGGCAGATTAAAAAAGACTCAACATGTAAAATCTGCAGTGTTTTCTGTTTTCTGGAGCAAATTTTCACCGTTTCATTCAGACCATTTTTAACATTTTTAATATTTCTTCCTTTTCTTCCATTTCTTGTTTGCAGCATTTCCATCTGTTTTGCTGGTTGTAGTCTTTGTTTGCGTTCGAGTGTTTTGCCGTTTGGTCAGCTGGGTGTTGCTGTGCCTTGTTGGCTGCTGTCATTTAATCCTGGATAATTGCAACTTTTTTTGCAAATTCACAACTTTTCAGAGAAATCCCAGGTTTTCTTATTTTTTTCTGAGTTTTTTGGCAGCAGTTTTACTCTTTTATGGTCACTTTTTCCTTTTACGGTCCAACTCTCCGTCGTAAAAGTCTGGTCAAAATCTGAAGACATTTGTATTTAGTCTATTTATTTATGAGTAAGTTGTTTTGTTGCGAAAGCCTCAGTTCCCAGTGGAAGAGATGTTTGCTCAGATTCTTGACTCTACCATCTGATTCCTGATAATCAGCAGAAAATAGATGGAAAATCCTCAATCATTCAGCCTTTTGCTACAATAAACATCCAATAAGCCTTTATGATCAGAACTAGCATTAATTTAATTGGTTCTTATTCTCAAAGCTTCTGACCAGGCAACATTAAGTGTGATAAATCTTTGCAAACCTTTAAATGATCAGATGTTTGACGCCACCTTTGTCCTGACGTCAGCCTGAGTTCATGATGCGTCCAGATGAGCTGATGAAACTCAGAAATTGACCTGCAGAGACGCCGTTGATCCGGTAACCCGCAGCGATGTGTGGATTAGCTTCCCATAAAACCAGGAAGAGGAAAGACGCTGTCGCCGCAGCAACGCTCGGCTGGACGCGGATCATTCAAGACCAGCTGCGTCTCAATTAACCGACAACATCTGTTCACATGGCGCCCAAACATTGATGAAGAGGGAGAAGCTTCGTTCTGCCGCAGAAAACAAGCGACGAGGAAAGAATCGATACGTTTGGGCGATGACAGAATTTAATTTATTCCAGAATAATAATTACTGAAAGTGACTTTGAAGAACAGAAACTATCTAGAAGCCTTCATGGATGGATGTCATTTAACATTCATGTTCAGGTTTATCTCTGGCCTTTGACTAGGCCATTTCAAACATTTAATCTAAACCTGCCACCATTTTCTTAATCTAAAATTGATAACTGGTTATTTTAAATAAATATATATTTACAGATGCAGATTTTATCATTTATTGAATTTCCACAACAGAAATCAGCAGTACTTTTAGATCTATTGTTCTTGTCATTAGGGTGTGTTTTTTTTACAAAATTTCCCACAAATATCAACATCCAGTGGAAGAAAACGTGTCCATTCTAATAAAAACAATCTTTTCTTTTGTTTTTTAAATGTCAAAACCAAAATCCTTTTCCTTCCTCTTGTCTCATTATTTTCTCATTAAACTCTAAAAAATTGTCATGATTCAGAGAGGATGAGCTCCACAACCATCACACTTCCACCTCCATGTTTCAAAACTCGCATCATGTTTTTTCCTGAAATGCTGAACATTTTGGTGTCCATGACATTAAGATTCAGATCAATCAACAATCATTGTTGATAAACTCGTTCAGTTTCTGATTCTGTAGAAAATTTCACACATTTTTTATATTTTATTAAACAAATACCTGTTTTCTAAAAAACAATACAACATCATTTTTCTTTTTTCCAGAGAATGTCCGATTTTTTCACACCATTTTTGGTTTGTATTTCTTCAAATAACTTTCATCTCTCATAAAATAAGAAGGGAAATCAGATGAAGTCATCTCAAAGATAACATTTGCTAATTTGTCTCTAAAATTGTTGAACGAAACCTTTGAGCTCCAATAAAAGTGACTTTGTGTTGTTTCCACCAGGAGTGAGGAGTCAGTCAGCAGCGCTGGAGCTCTGCTGGTGTTTTCATCCATAGCTGAACAATTTTCTGCTCCTCTGGGATCCTTTGCATCAATTCAATTTATTTCAGTAAATGGACCAATTCATCAGGGAAATTTGGTTTGTCATTTGTGTTTTTCATCAAGCGATTTTCCACCAGTACAGATGGATTCCCCGTCATGCAGACACCCTGAATCTGCTCAACGTTTGGTGACGTTTTTGTTAAACGTTGGCGGGGAACGGCTTGGTGCATATTTAGCAGAACTGCGATCATTAAAGTGACCGGCTGTTTGCTGTTGAGTTGGAGGTTAAAGTTTGTTTGCCGTGATTTATTTTAAAAACAGGCGACAGAAAACCTGAAACTGAAGAAGCAGAAGTTTTAAAAACCTTCCAGACGTCATCATGTCATCCTGACATTCAGGATTCTTCGTGTTTCATCAGCAGTAATTAATCACTGCTGAAACAATGCGTTGGCCTGGATCGCCATGGCGACGCTGGAGGGCGGGCGTTGCCATGGTGACACCTCTGCAGCATCCAAGACTGTCATCCCACCATGACATCTGCTGGCACCTAGCAGGATTCAGGCTTCTATAAAAATGACCCGATTTAGAAAACGCTCATCCCTGAAGGTTAATAAAACAGTTAATAAAAACATAAAATCTGAATCTCAAGAAATTAAAGCATTTTAAGTTGAACAAAAAATTATTTTAAATACAGAAATGTCTGACCCACAAATCAAGGATATCCGTTCAGTTAAAATCTGCATTTTGTGTTTATTTCTGTCACCTTTGATTAATATTTGAATTGGTATGAAACACTTAAATATGACAAAATGCAAAAAAATATGAGATGAGGGAGGAGTAAAGACTTTTTGAGTCGACCCAGATATCTGGCTGCGTTTGAGTTTCTTGTGGGGCGTCGTGGTTGTTGGGGTTGTAGAAACACCTTTGAGCTTCTGGACGCTGCATGACACTGAAAGCCTTGCTGCTGACTTTAACAGCGTTTTAATTAGTGACTAATAATGCTGCTCTAATCACACTTGAGTAGATTTCCTCCCTGGAGTCGATCTGTGAGCACAACGCCAGCGGAGGGAAGACGCAGCGTCACCGTTAAATAAAGATCAGCTGGATGCATCCACAGGCGGATAACTGACACTAAAGCTTTATGTGAGGCGTAAACAAGGCAGCAAACCAACACAAATTGACCTTTAAGGTTTACTCACCTGAGACCAGGTGGACGGGAGGTGAGTCCTCCGATGTTCGCAACGCCTGGTTAAAGGTTTTGATGCGTCTCTTTATTGTTTAAAAACTCATTCTTACACTTTTTTACGTTTCAACCTCCAATTTTAATGTATTTTGTAGGAATTTTATTAGGGGTAAAAGGATTAATCAGATTAATCGTGATTAATCAGTCAGAATAATCTATTACTACAATAATCATAAGTTTATTCCCTGGATTTTATATGATAGGTGTAGTAAAGCATAATTTGATACAACCGTCTACTCAAAGTAAATGAACAGACAGTCCATGGCCATTCTTTGCAACTTGTTTTCTCTCTCAGGTCAGCGCTTTGGGAAACTCCCAGCACACTTCTAGAGTTTCATATTAATATGAAATCTCTGCAAATAACAAATCTGGGATCCAAATTGTCCAGTTTCAACATATTTTGACATTTAAAAGCTTCCATCAGATTTGGTGAATCAAGTGAAAACAATAAATAGCTTGAAAAAACAGAAAACAATGTTGACACCGTTTATTATCCAAGTTCAAAGCTGCAGCAACAAAGCAAAAGTATCCAGTAATTTAAAAAGGTGGAAAACAGCTGAGAAAACGTGGCTGTTATGGGATCAACTGTCTGTTTTTGTTTCCTATCATTTAGAAGCTTGTTTGGTGAAGTTTTTAAAAATAAACTCCAGGGTTGGCGGTGAGGTTTGGACCTCGATGCTTCTCCGCTTCCTGCCAGCTCTAGCTTCAAAGTGTAACAAAGTCTGATTCATGGCGGCTCTGCAGGTTAAAAGTCAGTAAAATAATGAGCAGAGAGGCTGGAGGGGAAGACGATCCTCAACAGATGAAAACGCTCCCAGATTTGTGGGGTATGTGTCGAGTTGAAATGGGTTTTCTAATAATCTGGAGCAGTAATGAGGTTCTGATAGCGAGCGTTTGGGTGCAATAAAAAAGTCCAGAGATGATCCAGAATGCGTTAGCTGGTGCTCTGATGAAAATTAGGACAGATTATATTTCCCCTGTTAGAGCAGATTTTATATTAAATTATCAAAATCATTTTGATCAGTTTGATAAATACTAGCATGGGTTATTTGATACATCCTATAATTAAATTCAATTCAAATTCAGTTTGTTCAACAAAACTGAAAACAGAAGACTAACAGCTGAAATAACAAAATGATGCAAATTGGAGAGTAGTAGGAGAAGAAAGAGAGGAAAGTCAGTTTGTGCTTTTTTAACAAAAAAAAAAAGGTCTGGATTTGTTGCTACTAGTTGCTTGAAAAAGTCACTGGAGGATCTGAAAAGTTGCAAAATAACGAAGTGGTTAAATCTGATGTTCTTTCATCCTGGCCACGCCCCCTCCATCCAACCCCAGATGTGACCACGCCCTCTCCACGCAACCACAGATGTGACCACGCCCCCTCCACACAACCACAGATGTGACCACGCCCCATCCACACAACCACAGCTGTGACCACGCCCCATCCACACAACCACAGCTGTGACCACGCCCCCTCCACACAGCCACAGCTGTGACCACGCCCCCTCCACACAGCCACAGCTGTGACCACGCCCCTTCACACAACACCAGCGTTGGCCACGCCCTTGTGTGTCCGCTGGCTCCGCCCACTTCGGTGGAATCTTTTGTTTTGAGGAAACTCTGTTCTCGTCTGAACCGGAGCTTCTTCCTATAAAGTTTCTATAGTTTTCATGAATGATTATTTTGACAAATCGGATCATTTCCTCCATGTTTCCAATCCAACCCAGCTTGTGGTGAACATTTTTTTGTCACTTTCTGCTGTTTCCTTACTGTTACTCTTCATCATGTTTGGACCTGCAGAGGCAGACCAGCATCCTGACCACCTCTGCTGTAGGTCTGCATGTTACTTCCTCGTCTTTAATCTGAGGAACAAAATTTGATTCTCCATAGATTTGTTGAAAATAAAACACAGCTGAAGAAATTTTACATTTTTCAAACACAAAGTTACTGTTCTCTCTAAAAATGTCGGAAGACCTTGAGATGTCTTGTCTGGAGGCTTTGAAGCTGCGACATTGCTGTTGGGCCTGGAGGCATCATCAGTTACAGAGTGAGGTTTTTCATGCAGCGATCTGTTCTGCGGCCTGTCATGGCCGCGGACGGCATGAAGCTGCTGCTGCTTCCTCTGGAGGGCCAGCTGTGGTTTTCCTTCACCTTCACAGTGTTTCTGCAGCAGAAACGCAGAGGGAAGGAATCAGATCTGCTCTCTGATTCTCTTTGTTGCTTCTGACAGGAAACACCTGACAGACACGCTTTGAGTTTTAGGAGCTGCTTTTTCTTCAAGGAGCAAACAAAATGTCAGGAGGATCATCAGCCAGTCTCAGCATCAGGACCACATGGAGCATTTCCACTATTTATTCACATGGTTTGGATCTCACCTTTCTGGGGCTCCACTGTCTGCCTGCTTATTTATTTTGGTTTCTGTTAGTTTATGTAGTCTTATATTTTGCATTATTATAAATTGTTTAAGACATCAAGACTCACAAACAATCCGATCTTCAGTCTAGTCACAACTGCACTTTGTATTTTCTTTGTTTTTCATCTTTGACAGGTCACATTGCAGCTTCTTTTATCCTTGTGTGATATTTTAAAATTCAAAAATATGAAAAAAAAAGTGAAGCTCTGTGAATACTTTCTAAAATCACATCCGTCTCTAGAAAGGTTAAATCTTATTTCATCCATTGAGACAAAACTACTCTTACTGTTTGTGTTTTGTGTCAGCAGCAACTTATTGTTCAATTATTTATCATTAAAATCAGTTGTTTACATCTCATTTTTTAAGGAAATTCATGATTGCCTGAAATTATTGATCGACCTAACTTGACCCTTTTCCAGGTTTTAGCTGCCTTTCCATGATTAAAAGGCAAAAATGAATAAATATGAATAAATAAAAGTAAGCTTCTCAAATACAGTCCATTGTGATTTATCCTGTTGACACAAAAATTTATAGTCATACAGGCGTGGTTGTTAAAACACCAAGCCTGTATTAATGAAGCAGCATAATGACCCGTTTTCCATAGATCACTCAGGCAGGTCAGGGGGCTGCAGAAAAACCAGATCAGCTGTGATTTATCATTTTAATAGAAGGAAATCTGTAAGAAAATAAAATGCTACATTTCACTGTGCAATAAATATGGACGAAGTCAGCAGTGGCCAACTAAAAAGTTAGCTGCACTAACTTTAAAGCAATAAACAAAACTTTAGTTCTGCTAACACTAAAGTCTGACACCAACACAAAACTTAGCAGAAGCTAATGCTAATGTGCTAACTTCAAACTATAACCCCTGACATCAGGGGAAATATAATTTTATATAATGCCCTTAGGCATTGTATTTATGTTTTTATTTTGTTCTCTAATTTCCTTTTTTGTTTGTTTGTTTGTTTTATATAAAGTTATCAAAAAATGACAGAGAACGTTTGAAGAGGAAACGTGACTGCGGCATTTCAAAATAAGAGCACAAACCAGTAAACAACTTGAAAAACCCTTAAAGAGACGATAACAAAAAGTTCAACACAGAAGTTTATACTTTATTCAATCAAAAGTTTACAAAATAGCAGTTAGCGTTTAAAAATATACCTGGAAGAAGTCATTCTGGGGAAGCTAATTGTGCTAAATGTTTTAAAAGTTAGCAAAACCTCGAGTCGAATAAAAACTGGTGCTTTTCATATAAGTTTATAACCAAAAACATAAATTCAACCTGAGAGACTTGAAATACTGTCGTGTTTTGAAGAAGTAAAACTCATTAATTTATTGAGCAGAATTGTAATGAAAATCTATTCTTCACTTTTATCATTTTTTTTATTTTTAAGAGCATTTTCAGTATCTGCTAAATCAATCTTCAGTAATTTGTTTTTATATGTTTTGTAGAACTTACATTTGATAAAAGTTAAATTTATGCGAGAATATTTAAAATCTCTGCCTGGCCTGTTTACGGCCGCTGGAAATTTATTGTTTGGTAGATTTTCCATAACTTCTCAGTTCGGCCTTGCAGTTGTGAGGCAGTTATTTACTAAACTGAAAAATGGTTTTAAGGTGGAATTTTAAATCACAGCCCCAGGAAAACAGGATTATCTGGACTTTTTTAATCCACTTTAAGAGAAACAGCTCAGGTTTCCTGTAACATTTTCAATCCCAACAATCTGAAAAGTCTAGATTGATGAACAGATTTATTGCAGGAAATTTAGCTGAGCAGCTCCGACTCTGTTAGTGTGATGCTAACAAACAAACCCAGTGAAATGGAAGGATTGATTACTGAGGGTTTCTCTCCACATGAAGCCTCTTTACCTGGAGGATAATTAGGAAGAGAGCGGATCCTGGTATTGAACATCAGAGCAGCTTAGAGAGGCTGTAATTGTTTTCTGTTGATTCTGTGGCCTGTTGACTGCAGACCTGCAGACTGTCCAGCCTCACTGTTCATAACAGGTTTAAGGTTCCAGTGAGCGCTGGTGGAGCCAAAATCCTGAACAGGAAGTAACATTATTATGTCCAAACTAAATAATTGACGCAAGATTTCAGACAGAGGAACAAAAAGAAAGATTAAAAGAATTTCCCAAAAACAAATGATCACTTGTGGAGAAGTTCAGAAAGATCTGGAGTTAACTGCTAAAATAGTTTAAATGAAAATGATAAGTAATGCAACGAACCACCATGGTCTGAATGTATATGCATCACACAAGACTCCACTGCTGAAGAAAAATCCTTTTGAAACACATTTAAGCAACATAAAAATATTAATAACAACAGATAAATAAACAGCATTTAGATCAGCTAGCAAGAGTGTTCTTAAATTATGAGAATAAAGACACAATATTACCACAAGAAAATTGTAAAATTACAAGATTATTTTCTCATTATTACAATTTTATTATTTAGAAGGAATCCAGGGAACATTTAGGATCTAAAGATGTGAGTGTGGAACAATGTGCTGGAAGGAATCGCAGCAGTGAATGTGATTATTTTCTGCATAAAGGAAGCACCTTCAAGTTAATTACATATTTCTCTGTGATATTTTATTACCTGTTACATAGTTTACTGACATCTGTGCTTTGATTTCTTTACTTCTGTGGACGGACAGTTACAGAGTTTTGTTTCATTTTTCACTCTTGATATCAGACTACCAGAGTCTTCCTGGTGTATTTATCTAACACAAACAAAGTCATTTTTATGGGTACTATGAACTGTCCTCCAAAAGAACTTTCTATATTACCAGAAACCTCTGTAGAAGAAATGTAGGGATTTCCTTGAGTGGTAGCGCCATCTGCTGGTTGTAGTAATAATTACATGGATTTTACAATCAGAATCAGAAACAAAATGAATCTCCTCCTTCATGCTGTCAGAAAAACATCAACACTGCTGAAAAATCCCTGAAATAAAATCTAATTTTTATATATATTACAGAAGCATAACTCACACAGAAGTTAAAAATACAACCTTTAATTTGAGTTTATTCATTTGGGTGTTTGAAACAGGAAGTCATGATTATTAATTAGAAGTTTGAAGTTTCACCAGTCGTGATTTTGTCCACCATGTTTGTTTTGTGTTCACTGTGTGTTAGGAAGAACGGACGGCGGTGAGAGAGGAAGGAGGGCGACTTCCTCCTCAGGCCGAACCGCCATCTTGTTAGACAGAACGCCAACGTTCTGAAACGTAGCGGATCCAGAAGAACGACTCAAAGATGGATGGAGGCGGCCATCTTTCTTTTACTGCAGGTCAGCTGCTTTGGCTTTGCAGACGGTTGCCTTGGCAACCTCTCTGGAATTACTTTATGTGTCCAGATTATCTGTCCAGATGATTACATTTATATTAATCTCTGAATTTGTATCAATCTTGCACTGTGGGCCCCACCACACCAGGCCAAGGTCCATAAATGGCCCCCAGGCCACACTTTGGACACCCTGTGCTCCTTTCAGTTTCAGATTTGATATTTAATTTGGGGGTATCAGAGTTAAGACATGCAGCACTTTATGGATTTTATTAAATTAAAAATAATAAGTTATTCTGCTCTTTGTGTTGATCTAGTTCATAAAATCCCAGTAAAACCTTCTGAAGTTTGGCTCAAACATCACAAAATGTACAAAAACTGCCTCATAACCTAATTTTTTTTCTCTTGGTTTTATAATAGTACAGATTTGTCAACAAGAAGAAGGCTTGATCCAGAGCAGGATCTTTAAAGATGTTTTTCAGGCTGACTGCTGGGTGGAGTCTGTAAAATCCGTCCAGACTTCCAGGATCGGTTCCCGCTGGAGGAGAGTTCCTGAGTCAGAGAAACCACAGCTATGTGCCGGCCGGCCGGGGCTGCAGCACATGGATCCTCCCCTCGTCTGGAAGCTGTTGGAGTTTTCTTCCAGATGTGGGAGTCTGGTTTCCTTAATGACACCCTGGTGCATGCTGGGAGTCTTTGTGACGAAGTTGCAAAGAAAGCTGGACAGTGTTGAAATGCAGCAGCTCTAAATGGTGTTTAGTTTTCTCCATTTTTCCTTTAAATCCAGTAGTAATGGTAGGAAACTCCACAGTGAAACATCTGGGAGACATTCACAGCGTTCGCTTCAACAACAGGTGCCTCTGAGTTGGTCATCCTCCAGAGAGAGCCGGCTGTCCAGCTGTCTGCCACGCAGCGTATGACCACACTCACACGCTTACTGAAACGTTGCAAACTGCTTTTTTTCTTTCTCTCTGTTCTTTTTGTCTTTAAGTCTTTAAAAAGTTTCCAAAACAATGTCTGGGAAGCTGAAGTGTAAAAGTTTTCATCTGCAGAATTCACTCACATTTACCTCAAAATCCTGGAAAAATATATCCATAAGAAGGAAAAGTAGATCAAATGTTGGAAATGTTGTCAAGACAACAAGACAACGAAGATAAAAGACAAAAACTGATTTTAAAGGGAAAACAAAATCATTTGGTGGAAAAATAACCCTCAACCTCGTCCTGAACCCACAGTGGTGGCAGCATCATCCTGCAGCACTTTCCAACAAGACAACTCTAAACATCCAGCTGGAGATATTATGGATGGCTCAGATCAGATCCGTTGTTAGAATGGCCTATTCAAAGTCCAGACCTAAATCCAGAGTAACGTCTGTGACTTGAAAACTGATGCTCTCCATCCAGCCTGTCTGAGCTCTGATACAAAGAATGGAGAAAACATCTGCAGACGTTTAACAGACCTGGACTCAGGTGGGATTAATACCAACTCAAACATTTTCAGAATGTAGAAAAAATTAGTTTTCTTCCACTTTCTACATAAAATCCCAATAAAAATATTTTTCAGGAAATGTTTAATAAATACTTTTGCAAGCGACTGAAATGAGGTTCTTTTCTCTTTTGGTTTAAAGTGAGACATGCTGGTTCTAAAGTGGAAAGTGTTTCTTTGTTCCGTCTGACTCGCAGAGGGTGTGCGTTCCCCGGCAGAAGGCGGGGTTTTCTCCCTGGGGTTCTGGCCCAGCCGCGTTATGTAACCGATCCGCTGCTTCCCATCCTGATGGCTGTTGGAAAGTTCAGGCTGCGGCTCTGAGCTGGTCCTGTGGACATGCGGGGACGCTTCCAGCTGTGCGTCTGCAGGAATGTCCTCAGCCACATCTGCTCCGGCGGATCTCCGTCTTTAACCCGCTAAGCTTCCAGCGCGGCCTGGGTGAGGAATGCGCTGCCTGAGGGAAAACTCGGAAACAGGAGTTGGTTTTTAGAAGCGATGGGAAGCGGAAGCAGCAGAGGGAAGAAAGTTACACCTGCGTGTGTCAGCGAGGTGAGGCTGTCCAAGGCAGGAGGAGCTGGTGTCCATCCATCCCCGCAGGCCGGAGGGCCGTTCAGCCAACACAAGGTTCACTGCGCGCAGCCGGAGAGCCGCGGCGAGGGGCCCCACGCTGACGATGACACGGACAGACGGGGGGCTCCTGTCAGGAAAACCCCGCCAAGGAGAACGTTCACCAGGTCCAGGACATATGGACTGTGTCCCTTCAGCGGGGGGGACACGGAGGACGAGCCGAGCTGTCCGCCACAGCTGGAGGAGCCACGTGTCCCATGGAGCGTGGATGTAAACAAGAGGAGCGACTGCGTGTTTACGCACAGGAAGCAAGTCAAACCTGCAGGCTTCACTCAGCGTCATGTAAGACTGAAGTCCTCCGACAGTCACACAGGAAACAGTTTTATAAAGTTAGAGATTAATTATTACTCAGGTCAGTTAAAGTCAGAATTAGCCTGAATTAACAGCGAGTTGAGTTAGACAAGGTGGAGGTTTACTTTTCATTTTAATTCATTTATTAATGCCACAATTCAAAACTAAATATTTAATTATACTTTTTCAGGTTGGTACGAAATATTTCACTATATTGAAAAATATTTTGCATTTTAATTAAAGGGAAACACAACATTTGATTAGCAATTTAAATATCTAAATAGCAGCTAATTACAGCTCCAAATTAAACATCTTTGCTTTCTAGGTAAAGGGAAACAAATATTTAGTTAGCAAGTGCAATATTTAGTTTACACACTAATATTTAGATCCATATTAAATATTTAGTTAGCTAGCCAAATATTTAGTTACCAAGCTAATTGTTTAATTCCAAACTAAATATTTTTCCTTGCTCAGTAAGAAAAAACTAAATACTTAATTAGCAAGTTAAATGTTTAGCTTCAAACTAAAAGTAACTAACTAGTGACATCTGAACTGGTTTGTTTTATTTTGGGGTATTAGTGTAAATTTTTGTAAATATGGATGAATACAAATGCATTTTTAATTTACTTTTAAAATCTTGAATCAGTCTCTTAAAGACGTAATGACTAACTAAACTAAATTAACTAAACTAAATTAACTAACGATTGGTTAGTTAGCTAGCTAGTTAGTTAGTTAGTTAGTTAGTTAGTTAGTTAGTCAGCTGTATAAATTGGTCTTTAAACTGCTAGCTTTATGTTCATGTGTAAATTGACATTTTTATGTAAATGTTTCATTTTGCAGCATTTGGCCTAAACCCGTCTCGGTGCTGCCCCCTTTAGGTTGAACAGTGGCTACTGCAGTCAAATTTTCCTATTGGCTAAAGTTTAGTTACACTTTAAGATAAATGTATGAGCTAGTTAAATAACTTGAATATTGTCTTCAAGTATTCAGGGTATGATCAAAGTTTTTCATTAATCTGCTTCAGTCGCTGTTTTGTCTCATTTGTCCTCTAAGCCGGCGACCCAGAAGTTCTCAGCAGGAGGAACGTTCTTGGAAAGCGCGCCGGCGTTTGATAAACAGCAGTAAGTGGATGGCTCTCATTAATCATTCATATCTGAGCTCAGCGGAGGATGAAACAAGCGGTGACCAGATCAAATTCACCGTAAAGGGACCAGGACACCAGCGGGAGGCCATTAACCTGACAACTGGTCTTGTTTCACAATAACGTTTCGCTTTTAATCACCTTTTAATCCACTTCCTGCAGGACGTCTGGCGCCTCCGCCGCCATGCCCGTCATCCTGTACGACGGCTCAGAAGAAGAGCTGATGGACACTATTGAACAGGAGTTCAGCTGACTGGTCAGCAGAAGTAAAGACAACCATCTACAGTTTTAGATAAAGGTATTGGGTCCATGTAACCTGACCCTCTGGCTCTGGCAGCCTTATTTAACAGCTTGAAGCCTGTAATTGCAGCAGAGACTTGGCCTGATGCTTGGAGGCGCAGTGTGAACAGACGCAGACCTCCCTGGTTCGTCATGTCGTCCCATTACTCCCAGCAGGCTCCCTCAGAGCCTGCGTGTTTGTTTCCTATGGTTCATAAACTTTCTTTAAAACCAGGAAATGAGTGACCGCAGAGAACAGGCCCCTCTGAAGACTTTATTTAGTCTAATAAACAGTTTTTGGGTGCAATGCTGGACTTTAAACTGTCCTGGCTGCTCTAGGAAAGGAAATATTTGCTTCCATATTTCCCCGACCCGTTCCTGCACTTTTTCAGACGGACTGTGGCACCAGAACCATTTGCAGCCTTCACAGCTGCATTTCTGCTCCACATTTCAGCCAAACATGAGAAGCTGCTGCCACTCGGTGGTTCAACATGGAGCTGCACGAGTCAAACAAAAAATGTAGTTTTTCTTTTTTCATGCAAAATAAAATACATTAAAAAACCTAAAGAAACATCAGGCTGTGTGTGAATAATGTCTATGAAATGATTTTCAAACATCTTATTTAATAAACTGCCATCACATAAACAGAGCATGACTGTTTGGACACAAACGCTGTACAAAATCAAATGTATATCTGTAAAATAATCAAATAAACCCCCATAAAATATATCTGCACAGTGTGTCTTTAAATTTAAACTAGTCACCGTATATGACATTGTGATGTTTTGGCATTTTTTGAAGGTTTAGTTGTTGCTCTGCTTCTTTGAGGGCCGGTAGAAAGAAATCCTCCTCTGCAGAGCCTTCAGCAGCTTGGGAGGGAGAAGAGGAAGCTGCTTTCTCAGCCTCTCCAAGGTCCTCACATTCTTAGCAATGTAATCCTCACAGATCCTGTCAGGGACAAAAAATGTCAAAAAATTACATTTCCACATCGAGAGAGAATGTCCGATTTAACATGACCAAAGTTTTCTAATTCCAAACTGAAGTTTCCGGCATTAGACCCGTCGTTTTTCAGAGGAAAAAATATGTGACACAGAAGGATAAACAGTTAGTTAGTTAGTTAGTTAGTTAGTTAGTTAGTTAGTTAGTTAGTTTTCCTGTTTCCTCTTCAGCTTCATGAGGTGAAGTTTGTTACCTGAACAAAGGATGTGGCTGCATCTGGAAAACAAGAGCGTCGTTGCAATGTCCCTGAAAAATATAGTTACACAAGATTATTATAATTATTTCTTTTTCCACTTTACTGTATCTTGATACAGTCAGTGCTGCTCAGTCTGATGGAACGTTAGCAGGAGACGCTCACCGTGTCAACTAGCAGGATGTAGTCGCAGCTTCCACCAAACACAACCACGTCTGAGTCTCTGCCGCCGCAGGCTGTGTGCCACAACCTGACACAGGAAACACAATTCATGTCTAAAATAAAACTGGGTGAACACGATTTAACTCAGACTGGAGCTTCTCTCACCAGACAGGGTCAAAAATATACATACATGCTCAAATATATAAATTCAGTGGTTGGATGTCTATGAGAGAAACTTTCTGGCTGCATATTTACCCTGACAGAGCAGTTTAGCTTACAATTAAATAAAAAATACACTAAATAATTAATTATTAAATACTCAATCAAGTAAATACATGTCCCCCATGAAAAAAAACCTAAATAAATATATTTTTTAATTTTGTTAATCAGTTTTTTTAAGATTTCTTTATTTATATTTAATCTATGTCTTCATATCATCATTTATTTCATAATGGTGTTTATTTTGTAGAGCTACTTTGCATATTTTACTGACTTATTAATATAAGTACTATTTCATGAGGGCTGGGGATCCTGAAAAACTTAATAAATACTAAAACTGAGACTGAAAAAATAAGCTCCCTATTAAAAATATTTTTATTATGTATTTTGTTTTTATTCATGGGGACAATTACACATTTTATTTACTAATTTTATTAAATTCTATTTTACTTATATAGTGCACCAGTTCACAGCAAATATCTGAAGGCACTTCCCAAAATTAATTATTTTTATGTTTTATTAATTAAAAAACTGATTTTATTTATCTTTTAATTTAATTTTGAATGAAACTGCTCTCCACATAAACAAACCCCTTCAAGCTGAGCTGAGATTTGCTGCGAGCCGCAGAGAAAATCAAAATGTTTTCTGTAAAAAGCTTTCAGGATTTTATCCCGACGGTTCGTTTTCCTCTCCTGACCTTTAAGGTCAGTCTGGTACCTGGGCTTGTCCTGGTAGGGATGCTCAAACTCCCTCCACTTCTTAGTTTCTACGTCAAACAGCCAGCCGTCACCTGAAGTGGAAAGTATGTGAAGATGAAGAGATCTGAACTAAAAAACATGAGCTGGATGCTAATCGGATGAATGCAGGTATATTTGCTCACTCATTGGTCTGCAGTCGACGCTGAGGCCTCCGAACAGGAACATGGTGGACTCTGACACAGCCGTGACCGAATGCCAGGATCTGCCCACCGGAGCAGCGGATGAAGGAACTCTGCATACGAGTCACAGTAACCGTCTGCATGATTCTGAACATTTTCAGCTAACGTCTGGTCGGTCATGACGACTGAATGTGATTGGAGCATTCTGTGTTTGTTTACTGACATTTCAGTCCAAGTCCAGGATTCGAGGTCTAGGCTGTGAAGATCATTCGTCCTGGTTTCCTGTGAGTAAAAATGAGCAAAGCAGCTAGCATCCAGCTGTCCTACATCAGGCTATTAATGCACAGATATTTACATGCACTGTATGAAAAGATAAACGTTTTTTTACTGTCTATCAGGCCAGCAGTGTGGGCACGCTTCCGCTAATCCACTGATAGCAGAGCTAATTTTTCTCTTAGCACTTGAGCGTTTTTGCTAACTTTGAAAATGTTTACCGCATTTAGCTTCCACTACATTAATTTTTCCTGACAAATTTTAAAGTGCTAATTCACTTAGGTGTTTTGAAAACTTCCAGCTGGATAAAGTTCAAGTTTTGGTTATCAAGTGTGACGAATTCGTCAAGTAGTCAGACATTTACATTCATGCTCTTATTTTGACGAGTGAAGTCTGTTGACACATCAGTTTCATTTCCTCTCGTCTTTGTTCTTTCCCAATAACTTTATGACAAACAACAAACATACAGAAAGAAAATGAGCTAAGCACTTTAGCATTAGCTTCTGCTAAATGCTGTGTTAGTGTAGTGCATTAGCATTAGCTAAACTAGCATTTATGATTAAACATTAGAATCCTGACCCAGTTTCTCTGGTTCTGTCAGAAGGAAAACATTCATCAATCTGTTGTGAGTAGCAAATCTGCCAAATACTAAAGAAACGGATGTAAGGTTCTGATTTAGTAGGAAGTTTACAGCAGCATCAAAAAGCAAAAAGAAATCACTTTGATGATCCTTCCTGGTGTAAAACATGAAACGTTTAATGCGATTCAGACACTAAGGATAAAAAGTAGTAGGTTTTTTAGTGTTTCTGAATGTCTATCAGCCGTAGATTAGCGTTCCCTCACCATGACTCGGCCTCCACAGACGTATCCTCTGCGCCCCAGCGTGGCGCCGGCGTGGGCGGCTCTGGGAGCGGGAGGCCGGCCCTGCAGGAGGAAACAGAACGGTTCTGGTCTGAAAACGTCTCGGACCGCAGGGCAGCGAGTTGTTCATGATGTGCTTACATGAGTCTGGGGTTCAGCCCAGCTGCCTTTAACCGGGTCAAATACATGAACTTCATTGTTCCATCCCCAAAACAAATCATCCACCTGCAAACAGAACGATTATCTTAAAGATGTTAAAAAGTACTGAGTTAGTTCCAGCTGGTTAGCAGATAAATTACCCAGGATGTTTCATCCGGGATGAAGTTTCGGCTCCTGCTGGTGATATCAGCCAGAACTTTATGGCCGTATCCTCCAAAGTAGATGAGCCTGGAAGAACAACACAGCATGGAAATAAACATTTATGTTTACAACAAAATTATACCCAAGATCTTTTTAATGCATTAATAAATGTTGATCTGTGGTTCTTTATTTTGTTACATCTTTACACTGAAATCTTTCAAAGCTCTCTGAACATCCCAGAACATCTTGATTTTTACTAAACTGGACTTGGTCTGTCAAATTTGAATTGCTACACATGAAACTTAAAGTAATCCGTTGTTTCCCTGGATGTAAAAAATAATTATAACAATAAATAAATGTCTTTAAATTATACCTTTATTAACAGTTCTAATAAGCTGCATCTTTTTTGTTGTTTTCTTGGGCCATGCTTCCAGCCCCTTTGTCTTTTGTCTAACAGGCAGAATGTCAGAAATGCTGTGCATGCAGAGGTAATCTGTGCAGCCATGTTGTTTTTAGAGACAAAGAGTTTGTCTTTGTCTAAGCTCATGTTTAGCTTGTTTAAAATATTTTTTAAACCATAGTTTCCCAAACTAACATTTTTACAAACTCAAGCCTGTCGATTCTGGGATGGTGTCACTGTTTTTCTAAAACTGCCTGGTATCAACTTCTGATACACATTGAAAATAAGGAATTTGTCGTTTTGACTTCCTCACTTTCCGTTATAAACCCAGCAGGACAGTTTGTCTCGATGTGAGGGAGCAGAGCCACAGAGCGGGATGATCTTCTTCCACACGTATCGACCGTCTGTCAGGTCGACACAGAACATCTGGAAAACACAGTCAGACGTTCACATTAACAGAGTTCAGTTACATTTATTAGGCTAATTGAGGCTGATTATGACTTTATCAAACATTTAAACGCATCAAATTATTTTGCATTTACACAGAGGATCCTGCTTTTCTCCCAGTGACAGCTGGACATATTTCTATTGAATCATTAGAAGGGATAAATCAGAGGCAACATGGAAGAATGCACAGAAAGACAGAATAATAATATGAAACTATATTAAAGTAAAAATAATGAAAGCAACAAAGGAAAAAATATGAAAACTAACAAAAAATGAGACTGAACAAAAAGAGGAAATTTACAAAAACCAACACATGAGATATTTTCAAAGAAGAAACTGCATTTATTGTGAAAATTTATTTTTAAAAAAAGACGTTTAATTTATCATCTCAATAATATAATATATATAACAATTAGTTATGTTTAAACAATACAAAACAGACAGTAAACTTTGTACTACTTTCTCCACTGTTTGTTAAGAGCATCAGACAAATTTAAATTATGATTAAATGTAGTTACTGTCTGCAGCTTAGTGATAAAAATCACACTTCTTTAAGTAGGCGATGTGCTGAAGAAAATCATTTAAAATGGGAACAAAAATTTGTTTGTGGGGTTTTAAATGCTACCATATAGTTACCTAAAAAAGATGTAATAAATTGTTTTATTGTCATCACAAAGCTAACACAAAATGTTGTGATAAATCTGAAAAATATGTAAAATATTTCTTCCATGATAAAATTGTGTGTGTCAGTTACATTCAAACCCAACAAAATACTGAAAGTTATGATTGGAGCAAAAGGTTAATAAGTTCAGGGGAATGAATACTGGCTCACAAAAAATAATCATATAATCTTAATTATACAACAGAAGAGCAAGGTGAGGAGCTCTAACCTGATTGGTCTGTCCGCCGTCATCACATCCTCCAAATATGTACATGTTTCCTCCGAGGGAGGAACCACAGGTCCCAGACATGGAGGGAGGAACTTCGCCGGACATGTGAAACACCTGCCTTCAAAAAACACAACCAGCAGACGAACTGCAGTCACTGCTGTCCGAAAACACCACATTATTAAAGGTCACCTGGAGGTCAGCTGGAGGTCAGCAGGAAGTCAGCAAGAAGTCAACAGGAGGTCAGCTGGAGGTCAGTAGAAGGTCAACTGGAGGTCAGCTGGAGGTCAGCTGGAGGTCAGTAGTCAACAGGAGGTCAGCAGAAAGTCAGCTGGAGCAGGAAGTCAGCAGGAAGTCAACAGGAAGTCAGCTGGAGGTCAGTAGAAGGTCAGCAGGAGGTCAGTAGGAAGTCAACAGAAGGTCAGCAGGAAGTCAGCTGGAGCAGGAAGTCAGCAGGAAGTCAGCTGGAGGTCAACAGGAGGTCAGCAGGAGGTCAACAGGAGGTCAGCTGGAGCAGGAAGTCAGCTGGAGGTCAGTAGAAGGTCAACAGGAGGTCAGCTGAACCTGATTAACTCTTACCATATCCCTCCCTCCAAGTCATAGACCCAGATTTCATCACTGGGAATAAAAACCTCTTCATCTGCAATCGACTGCAAAATAAAACAGGATAATTAATAACTAGCATCAATCCACACAAAGTTAGTTATTATTTATTAAACTGTTTGTTTACAGAATGGAAGAAGGAAATTAATATATAGCAACATTTATTTCCCACAAACGGCTGTTTGGCACCAGACTTAAAAGATTGTTGGTCATTTCGTCTCTTTGTACTTCAGGTTGTTTTGCGCCTGCTTTACTGGGCATGAAATGGCCTTTACCCATCAGTGACATATATCAGCCTATTGCATCGTAAATGTATATGTATCACAATATATTTTACCATATATTTATAATAATAGTATAGTATCTCATTTATTTTATGATATATAATATATTGTTTATTCCACTCCTTTCAGAGCTAAATGTGTTTCTCTATGTACAAATAGAATAGAGTATCATTATGTAAAAATTAACTGGATGACTGTCTTGTTTGTACTGTAATTATATATTTGTATTTATGTGTATTTATATACACATATTCTAATTTTATCTACTAAAAGGTTTAACATGCATGTTTTTCTTATTTGACTTGAAATAAAACGATAAACTAAAATAAAGTAATTAATGAAAATACTTCACTTAAAGATAAACTGAGACGCAGTGTTTCGCATGAATTGGTACGAAATGCCATGGCAAGGACTGGGCACGAAAAGGGGAAGTAGGAATTGATGGTAGGAAAACGTCCTGCGATAGGTCGGGCACGAAACGACCAAAAACTACAAAAACACGAAATGACAGCGTTAGCTAAGCGCAATACTGGAGTAATGCTTTTCATGTAGATTTCCGTGGATCTGGTGACGTATTTGTGCATTTCTCTCACCATGTAGCCGCCCCACACATACAGCAGGCTGTCCAGCACCACCGCCGTGTGTCCGCTCCTTTCCCGGGCTACCAGCTCCGAGCAGTGCCGCTCAAAGGCGGGGTCCATCCTCAGTCCTGTCAGTTCAGCTGAGAAAGGGAAGAAACGCTTATTTTAAATTAAAAACATGTTTACTCACTCGCGAAAGAGAAGAAACGCATAAAGATACTCACAGGTTACAGTTCGCGTCCAGCTGCAGGGTTACTTTTTCTCATACTGTTAATTTCAGCATTTGGCTCCCGAGACGTAACAAGTTCATCGTCTCCACCATCAGCTGTGTAAACACTACTACAAAATAAAAGACAACTTCCGGTCCTCTATTTTCAGCATAATAAAATCTCCCCAAAGCCTGTTAATTTCTTTAATTCAGTTTGTTTACACACACAGTGATATATGCATACTTTAAAACTCCACAATATAAACAAAATTTTTAATTTATTCTCAATATAATTGTTATTTATGTGTAATAATACATTGATATGTGAATGAAATTGCAACTTTCATCACTGGGAATAAAAACCTCTTCATCTGCAATTGACTGCAAAATAAATTAACTATTTATAGTTAGTTCTGCAAATAGCTAAAAATGTCCAAAGAAGGGATGAAGGCTACATATTGAGGGTCAAAGTGGAAGCCTGTTTATTTCCCTCAACCCAGACAAACAGCAAGCAAAAAACAGTGTGTGCTCATCTTTCTGAGTTTATTTATAGTCTGCCATGTCAATATGATAGACCTTTAGAAAGCAAAACATTTTGTTCCTTAAAGATAACTTTCCCAGTAAACCTCAACCCCTCTGAGGGCCTTTTAGTTGATTAGTTGTGTGTAAGCATTAGCAAGCGTGAAGAAGTGTTTGCAGCATTGATTTAGACATTTAGATAAATATAAGTATTTATAATATTTCAGGTAAGGTAAGAAAGTTTATTTATTTTTTATTTACTTTGCTCAACAGACAATTATATGCGATCCAGATTAATTAAAAAAGTTAAATACTGTGAACCCGCCACCTATTTGCAATTATTAAAGAGTTTTCTGCAGAACGTAGCTCCAAATTATATGTAAATTAATTTATGCTTTGACCAAGCTCTTATTGACTGAGCCCCAACAGCAGAGATAAGGAAGACAGTCAACGTTAGCTTCTGGAGTAATGCTAGATGATTTCCATTGTATGTATTATTGTATATTAAGGTATATTTGGTGTGAACCATTAAATAACCAGTTATAAGTGTTTTAAAATTGGGTTTTACGTTCAATGTGTCCCTTTAAAGTGAATGCTACAAATCAGAGCATTCTACATTAGCTAATTGCACTCTACATTGACAATTTCTTGCAGTACACGACTTAAAGTACATGAACATGCAAATAAACAACTAAAAAAAATTGGCAACTTAAATCTGACATAATTCCCGCTACCTGTGCGCCCGTAGTTCATGCCACCCAGGTAAGGGAGCCATATCGCCTGTTCCTACAGTTCTGGAACGTGTGCTGTGTTGATTGTTTTGTTCACTGAATACAGAAAATTATTTGTAATGTAGCACAGGCGGAAGTAAGCTTTATATTTTCATTTATTACGGTTCCAAATCTTTCATCTATAGCGCTCTGTTTTCTCGCTTTTATTTTGGCATAGATTGCTGTAAAGGAAGTAGCGGAATTTGTACGGAAATGACGAAATGTGTGCGGAAGTTGTCATTTAGCGCCAAAGTTGAGCTGTGAGGGGAGGAATAATGGATGTTTCTCGCAAAATAAAGACGAAGGTTTCCGCCGGCTTCAAGATGAGAGGCCTTATTCTTCGACCGTATGTATTCATTACTCATTGAAGATAATTTTTTATTATCTGAAAATTAAATAAATAAATAGGATCACTAATGAGCCTCGATGTTTAGAAGCTCTTAGTGTTTCCGTCACTTTAAAGGCTGAAAATTAATTAATACATTTTCTCTGAAAATTTTAATCTCATATCAGACCGTTTAGAAATTATTTTAATACCAAAACATGAAGTTATGGCTGATAGTCAGTTGGAGGACGTCCTAGCATATCAGTGGGAAGCTTAGTGGAAGGAAAAACTGGTGGAAAGGTTGCACGAACTTCACATTTCTTGAATTAAGTCGATCCAGAACCTAAGAGGCATCAGAAGCTCCTTTTCTTGGCTCAGGAGACGAATGATAAAAATAAACAGAAATAGGAGTTTGAAATATATCTCTAGACCTGTTGACTATAAATTAACATTTGGATCATGTTATAATTTGTTCAAAAGCATCTTTTTGTTTTTTTAGAAAATAAAGTAAACTTTCAGTTTTCATTTTCAGTTTTACTTTTAAATATTTTACTGTACTCTCATTGAATGATTGGGTTTATTTACACTGCATTAATGAGCATACAACACTGTCATAAAAGATATCAAATTTAGGAAAAAGCTAATTTTCATATATATATATATATATATATATATATATATATATATATATATATATATATATATATATATATATATATATATGATCTACAGCACTGACATTGGGATGTCATTCGGACTAGAGAAGTGTGGCCGGATGGTTACAAAGAGAGGGAAGGTCGTCCACACAGAAGGGGTCTCACTCCCAGAAGGAACAATAGCAGACATAGAGCACAGCTACAAGTACCTGGGAATACCACAAGCAAATGGCAACCTCGATGAGGTCACAAGGAAAGGAGCCACAGCCAAATACCTCCAACGAATAAGGCAAGTCCTGAGAAGCCAGCTCAATGGCAAGAACAAGATCCGTGCAATAAACAGCTATGCCTTGCCAGTAATCAGATACCCTGCCGGAATAATTAACTGGCCAATGGAAGAGATGAAGGCCACGGATGTTAAGACTTGGAAGCTACTAACCATGCATGGAGGGTTCCACCCCAAATCCAGCACCCTGAGACTGTACACGAGCCGCAAGGAAGGAGGCAGAGGACTAGTGAGTGTGAGAGCCACTGTCCAGGATGAAACATCCAAGATCCATAAATGCATCAAGGACAAAGCCTCAACGGACGATGTGCTCAGCGAATGTCTCAGGCAATGGGGAACAGAGGACGAGGTGCTGGAGGAACCATCATGGGAGGACAAGCCCCTACATGGGATGTACCACCGACAAATAACTGAAGTGGCTGATATCAGGAAATCCTACCAATGGCTGGAGAAAGCTGGACTCAAGGACAGCACAGAGGCCCTCATCCTGGCCGCCCAGGAACAGGCACTAAACACCAGAGCAATAGAGAGAGAGAGAGAGAGAGAGAGAGAGACCCACCCGCAGAGGGTGAGAAGGGAATTTTTTTGTTTTATAAATTAAAACTGTACATAGTTAGAAAAAAAAACATTTTAAGAGAATTATATCAAAATAATTTAAAATTCCTCAAAAGTACCTAATAATAATAAAAAAACCCTATAAATATATATTAATTATTATATACTAAGTATTTATATATATCTATTCCGTTTTATGTTATTATTAACGTTTCTGCTGTTTGTGTTTCAGTGAAGCCAGCCGGTACCTGGTGGAGGTTCTGGAGTCGGTGGATTCCTCTGAACTGGATGATGTTGTTGAAAAGGTTCTGGACGCAGTGGAGAAGCAGCCATGTAAGTTCAGTCTGATGATGAAGATGAGCGTCCTTCGTGTTTCTGACCTCGCTGTGTCTTCATGCAGTGTCCTCTAACATGATCGAGCTGTCTGTGGTGGAAAGCGCCGTTCAGGACTGCACTCAGGCCGGGGAGGACACCATGTGAGTTGGACTTTCCTCAGTCAGGTCAATGTTTTGGTTCATTTCTTTTCTAACAAGGTCATTTAAGCTAATATTTTTTTTTTGGTAGTGCAGTGTTGATCAGAAGTTTTTATATGCTCATCCTTGGCCTGATATGATCAGATTTATTATCAGTAACTACAAAGTTAGCTATGCTAACGCTAAAGCTCCAACCGTAAACATTCTTCCTGCTAACACTAAGACGCCATGCCATCAGGGTGCTTAGCATAAGCTAATGCTAAGGCTTTATATTTCAGTTAAGTTTAAATACTAAAGCCAAACAAATTATAGCTCATATGTCTATTTATTCCATAGTTTAGTATAAAAAAGGAATTGAAAATGTTACTTATTTAGCTCATATAAAGTTTTTGATTAAAATTAATTACAGACCCTAAAATTAACTCAATTAGAAATTTTAATCAAGTCCAAGCAAAGTTAAAATGTTTTAACTTTGCTTAAAAGCCAACATTTCTGATCATTAATGTCAGAAGCTACCAGGGACATTTATCCAGGCACAACTGGAAGGTGGAAGAGTATGTAAATAATTGACTCTGAACAAATGAGACACTTAAGATTGTTTATTAAAATCAAAACAGTAGTTTGTTGTAAAATCATTTCAATAAATCAACACAAGCCCTGAGTAGCCCTGAGTAACTGTGATAAAAACAGATAATTGCCATTTTTATTTCTGTCCCGGTAGAAAACCTTTTAGAATATTTATCTTTGATATCCTGTGCTCGTAACGTCGCTCAGCTCTGTTGCTCACATGACCGACCTTTTCCTCCTAGAGACAACGTGTTCAACATCATCGGAGCTTTTGACGTTCCCAGATACATTTACAGTGTGGAGAGGAAGAAATTTGTACCGTGAGTTTTTGACCTGCATCGCCTCGGCTTGTTTTGTGTTGCTGCTGCGAGAGGAAAAGCTCTTCCTCTGTTTGTTTTGTGCAGGATCAGCATGACGAGCCACCCGGCGCCCGGCCTGTGCGGTTTGGCCAGAGACAAAGCCGAGCTCTTCAGGGAGCGCTACACCATCTTACAGCAGGTCAGTAACATCCCAGTCATAACGGTAACACTGCTGTTTGTTGTTTTAATGTAAATGTGATTTTTATTTTTTGTTTTTAAGCGTACGTATCGCCATGAGCTGTTCACGCCGCCGGCCATCGGAGCTGCTGTGGTGGAAGGTCAAAACAAGTTTCAGGTACAGAATCTACTTTAATCTGGATAAGATGAAAATTATTCACAGCCTTAATTCATAACGCATTAGTTGATTTCTGCAGCTGAGGACGATTGAAGCGTTGCTCGGCAGCTCAGCTAAACTGGGTGAGGTCATCGTACTGGGAATGATCACACAGCTGAAAGAGGTGAGCTGCAGGAGAGTCTAAACTTTCTGACATCTTCCTCCTTCTAGACGGGATGAAAAGTTGCTTTAAAAACATTGAAGAACATTTAAAATCCTCTGTGTTTTTTTTTAAAGGGTAAATTTTACCTGGAGGATCCGAGTGGGACAGTACAGCTGGATATGTCCAAAGCAATATCCTTTGATCGATTTCAGTTTGCCCACAGATTTAATATTTTACACGGCGCCAGGTGGATTTTTTCCTTAGCTGCTGTTTCACCAGTTTCATAATGGTTTGTACACAGAGTCCTGCTTTGTGCTGGCAGAAGGTAAGATTCATTTTACAGTATTTCTACTCCTGTAGTCCTAAACATAAACCTGGATATTGAAGAAAATGTGATGAAAGATGCTTCATAAGCATGGTAGTGGCAGCATCATGCTGAGGGGATGGATATAAAGCGGGTTACAGATATATGGGTGGAATAACGAGGAGGAAATTTTTTAGCTCCATCTGGTGTTCCAACAGGACAAAGCTCGCTCCCAAACTGGTTCTGGAACGGATGAAACATTAAGTTTGTGCAATAATCTATGGATCTTATATGAAAACCTGGAATGAGACGTCAAACATTCAGCCAGAATTATCCCTGACATGTCATTGTGAGCACAGCTAGCTAGAGGTTAGCTGCACTAACCCTAAAGTCGAAATCCTCAACATTAGTTAACACAGTATTGAGCTGAAGGTATTGCTATAGTGCTAAAGCACTAAAGTGGAAGCTAAATGCTAAAGCGGAAGCTAAAGCACTAAGGCAAAAGCTAAATGCTAAAGCACTAAGGCAGAAGCTTAATGCTAAATCACTAAGACGGGAGCTAAATGCTAAAGCACTAAGACGGAAGCTAAATGCTAAAGCACTAAGACGGAAGCTAAATGCTAAAGCACTAAAGCAGAAGCTTAATGCTAAATCACTAAGACAAGAGCTAAATGCTAAATCACTAAGACGGGAGCTAAATGCTAAAGCACTAAGACGGAAGCTAAATGCTAAAGCACTAAGACGGAAGCTAAATGCTAAAGAAGAAGCTAAATGCTAAAGCACTAAGATGGAAGCTAAATGCTAAAGCACTAAGATGGAAGCTAAATGCTAAATCACTAAGACGGGAGCTAAATGCTAAAGCACTAAGACGGAAGCTAAATGCTAAAGCACTAAGATGGAAGCTAAATGCTAAAGCACTAAGATGGAAGCTAAATGCTAAAGCACTAAGACGGAAGTTAAATGCTAAAGCACTAAGACGGAAGCTAAATGCTAAAGCACTAAGATGGAAGCTAAATGCTAAAGCACTAAGATGGAAGCTAAATGCTAAAGCACTAAGACGGAAGCTAAATGCTAAAGCACTATACCAACAAGGTATTTAGTGTAAGTATTTGAAAAACTACTGGAATTTCATCAGGCACTATAAATATATTCCATGTTTATTCGTTTGAAAGGAAACAAATGTTAGAAAATCAAGCGGACAAATGGTCAGGATTAAGTGTTACTGTGCGGCGTTGAGGAATTGTCTCGTCTCTGTTTCAGGTTGGTACGAAGACTCAGTGTTCCACGTCAATGGCTTTGGATTCCCACCAACAGAGTCTTCATCTGCCACCAGGTCGGTGCAGCTGGACGTTTAACGTTTTCTTACACCTCCTAGACTCTTCCTCTCAGAGTTTGCTGGTGTTTGCTCTAAATTCAGGGCGTACTACGGAAACATAAACTTCTTCGGCGGTCCGTCCTCCACCTCGGTTAAAGCTTCGTCCAAGCTGAAGCAGCTGGAGGAGGAGAACGAAGACGCCATGTTTGTGATCGTCTCTGACGTCTGGCTGGACAGCGTGGAAGTGATGGAGAAGCTCAACATCATGTTCTCAGGTCTGATTCTGCAGCTGCTCACATTCACCACAGAACAATAGCCGCATTATTGTCTCGCTCTTTCTCTTACAGGATATGCTGCTCTGCCTCCAACCTGCTTCATCTTTTGTGGAAACTTTTCTTCTGCTCCTTATGGAAAAACTCAGATTAAATCCCTCAGAGGTAAGGGTTTGTGGTTTGTGTAGCATAGCAGCAGAAATATATTTCAATAGTATGGTAACGGATTTTTAGGGATAGATCAACAAAAAAAATATTTCAAGATTGAATTCAGAAAATTACAAGCGTAAAGACGTATCATTTCAAGAAAAAAGTCTTAACATAATGACAATAGTCGTACTTCAACCAGAATAGTTGTAATATTTTGAGAATAAAGTCGAAATTTAACGACAAAGTAGTATTAAAATCAGCGTAGTCGTAATATTATGACAGTAAAGTTTTGATTTTATGAGAAAGTCGTAATATTCATAAATTGTAATATTACGATAATAATGTAAAATTACTAGAATAAAGTTGGAATAATAAGACTATACTTGAAACTAAAAATAATAATAAAAATCTTAGTCTGGACCTTCATACTGTGTCGTAAAGTTTCACCAAGAATTAAGTTTATGGAAAAAATGTAATCTATTAATGGTTCAGTTAATAGATTGAACCATCTATTATTTGGTTTTGACTGATTTTTGAGCATTTTTTACTTGCAATGTGATTTTGCAGAATCATTAAAGACCCTGGCTGATGTCATCTGTTCGTATCCCAGCATTCATAGCAGGTAAGGTCTTCCAGCTCTCACAGATCAGCCTGGGTCTGAATTAGGTGGTTAATGTGAAATGTTTTTCTGAACGTGTAGCAGTCGCTTTGTGTTTGTTCCTGGCCCTGAGGACCCCGGCCCCGGCTCCATCCTGCCCAGGTAGGCCTCCAGTCTGATCACCTGAGCTCGTCTGAGCTGGAAGCTGCTGAACTGAACCGTGTCTCCCTCAGACCGCCGCTGGCAGAGCACATCACTCAGGACTTCCAGCAGAGGGTGCCTGGCTCCGTGTTTACAACCAACCCATGCAGGTGAACAAACAGGACAAAACATCACCTGGAGGGTCTCTGGTTGTTTCACCTGAGGTGACTGTAAAAATGTGATCTGGTCAGGATTCAATACTGCAGCCAAGAGATCATCATCATGAGAGAAGATCTGGTCAACAAGATGTGCAGGAACTGCGTCCGGCTGCCCAACAGTAACCTCGACATCCCAAACCATGTGAGTTTATTTTCTCTGAGACATCAGAGGTTAAATATTCACACCCCTCACACCTTTTCACATTTTGTCAAATGAAAACCAATGCAAAGTGGCGCATAAATCACAAATGCTGCATGGGTTTTTATATGTTTTTACAAATAAAAACTCTATTATACATGATACCCCTAAATAAAACTGTTTTTAAGAAGTAACCTAACTGGAAAAGAATGAAAATTCAGACTCCATCCACAAAGATGCAGAGAAAACACTGTAGTAAGTATGCCGGGCCAGTAGGTGGCACACTGCCAAAGCATGAAAAAAGCACTATGGGCCGCCGTGTTTGTTACTTGTGAGAGTGACGCGTATGAATGTGTTTGTTTTGAAGTTTTCCCACTCTGGGACCCATTTCAAAACTGATTGTTTTGGTGCTGAAATGATTAATCAGATGCTAATTGATTAATCGTTAGCTGGAGCAACCAGACTCCAAAAAGGACGTTTGCTAAAAGAGCGACGTCCTCTGTGAGGAGGCGGCCTGTACGACAGAAAGCCTAACTTCGTCTCCGAGTGGACGGGACTTCAGAGCTCTAACTACTGAGTCAGGGGAGCTGAATACAAATATACGCCACACTTTTCAGATTTTATCCATGAAAACCATGAATATCCAATTATCCATGAATAATTTAACTTCTACTACTTTATGTTGTTCTGTCACTTAAAATCACAATAAAATACACTCAACTTTATATATGGAAAGTTAAGGTGTTGCTGCAGAAGCTCCTCCATGTTGGTTCCACTGAAACATCCTCTTCCTCCTCTTCCTCTCTAGTTTGTGAAGACCGTCCTGTCCCAGGGACACCTGACTCCTCTTCCTCTCTACGTCAGTCCGGTCTTCTGGGCCTACGACTACTCCCTCCGGGTCTACCCCGTGCCCGACGTCATCGTGTTTGCAGACAAGTACGACCCGTTCTCCATCTCCAGCACCGACTGCCTGTGTCTCAACCCGGTACCAAAAGACTAAAACGAGAAGTTTGTCTCTTTTCTTTAAAAGATGTTTTAATTTTAGCTGCTTCTTCTTTCCTCCAGGGCTCGTTTCCTAGAAGCGGTTTCACGTTCAAGGTGTACTACCCGTCCAACAGAACCGTTGAAGACAGGTGGGACACGTTGTTGTAGTTTTTGACTTTTCTCTTTACTGCTGCTGGTTTCAGGCTCATGTTCATAACTTTATATTTTTGTCTTCACAGCAAACTTCAAGGACTTTAAGGAAAATCCTGAGTCTGCCTGTTTCCAAGCCTTTGTATATTCCATTTGTAAAATAATAATAATGCTGCATTTTGAATTTAGCTAGTTTTCAAGTACCTGTTCTTTATATGTTGTGTCTAAATAAAAGTTTTACTCACTGAACTTAAAATGATCAGAACCTTTTTATTCTAACAAGGTTTGAGAAAGTCATATTTTATCTAATTCATTCTTTTCTCATTTGTGAGAAATTTCTGTTGTGAACTTAAAGATAGCCAGGAGGTTCATCTAAAGTAAAATGTCATCAGTCAAATTAATGATAAATTATCAGGGACTATACAGGTCCTTCTCAAAAAATTAGCATATTGTGATAAAGTTCATTATTTTCCATAATGTAATGATAAAATTCAACTGTCATATATTTTAGATTCATTGCACACAAACTGAAATATTTCAGGTCTTTTATTGTTTTAATAGTGATGATTCTGACATACAGCTCATGAAAAGCCAAAATCCCTGTCTCAAAAAATTAGCATATTTCATCCGACCAATAAAATAAATGTGTTTTAATACCAAAAAAGTTAACCTACAAATAATTATGTTCAGTTATGCACTCAGTACTTGGTCAGGAATCCTTTTGCAGCCTTTAGTGCAGCGTGGAGCCAATCAGCCTGTGGCTCTGCTGAGGTGTTATGGAGCCCAGGATGCTCCCATAGCGGCTTTAAGCTCATCCAGAGTTTTGGGTCTCAACTTTCTCTTCACAATATCCCACAGATTCTCTATGGGGTTCAGGTCAGGAGAGTTGGCAGGCCAACAGTAACACCATGGTCAGTAATACCAGTGGTTTTGGCTCTGTGAGCAGGTGCCAGGTGGTGCTGAAAATGAAATCTTCATCTCCATAAAACTTTTCAGCAGATGGAAGCATGAAGTGCTCCAACATCTCCCGATAGCTGCTGCATTGACCTGCCCTTGATAAAACCCAGTGGACCAACACCAGCAGCTGACATGGCACCCAGACCATCACTGACTGAGGTTACTTGACTCTGGACTTCTGGCATTTTGACATTTCCTTCTCCCCAGTCTTCCTCCAGAGTCTGGCACCTTGATTTCCGAATGACATGCAAAATTTTCTTTCATCTGAAAAAAGTACTTTGGACCACTGAGCAACAGTCCAGTGCTGCTTCTCTGTAAACCGGGTCAGGCACTTCTGCCCTTCTCCACAATCTTCCTCAGGGTCCGGTCACCTCTTCTCGTTGTGCAGCGTTTTCTGCCACACTTTTTCCTTCCCACTGAGGTGCCTTGATACTCTGGGAACATCCTATTCGTTCAGAAATGTCGTTCTGTTTCTCACCCTCTTGCTTGAGGATGTCAGTGATGGCCTTCTGGACAGCAGTCAGGTCGGCAGTCTGACCCATGATGGCGGTTTTGAGTAATGAACCAGGCTGGGAGTTTTTAAAAGCCTCAGGAATCTTTTGCAGGTGTTTAGAGTTACTTTGTTGATTCAGATGATTATTTTTATTGCTCGTCCAGAGAACCTTTTCATGATATGCTAATTTTTTGAGACAGGGATTTTGGGTTTTCATGAGCTGTTTGCCAAAATCATCAGTCTTAAAACAATAAAAGACCAGAAATATTTCAGTTGGTGTGCAACGAATCTAAAATATATGACAATTTAATTTTTATCATTACATTACGGAAAATAATGAACTTTATCACAATATGCTAATTTTTTGAGAAGGACCTGTATTATAGATCAAAGTAAGACATGTCTTATTTAATAAAACAAACAAAACAAGAAGTTTTTGAATAATAAAATGTCTGAGCTGATTAAAAACATTTCAGCTGTCCCCGTCTCTCTCTGAGAATAAGGAAAGTTGTCCAAGCCTAATTTTTAACGTCTAATACTCAGCTGCAATTTTGAGGAAAAAAGTTTAGTGGAAGGAAAAAAAACAAGGCTTTCAAAGCTGAAAACACCCTGAATACAATTTTCCCAGCACCAGAAAAGCACCTTATTGGAAAAACCAGATGGCTTGCTGTTGCTCTCTGTGACCCGGTCAGACCGGGTCTCTTAACCTCTGCTTCTCATCGTCACATTTCTCTGATTCTTTAAATTATTCTTAGTATTTGGTAGAATTTCTTTTTAAAGCTATAATTTGTTTTGGCCTTAGCATTTAAACTTAACTGAAGTATAAAGTGTATCCTTACAGAAAGTTTTCATAATAATTTGGAATTTTGTCCCATTCCATCTGACAGAACAAACTGAGGTATGTTGGTCCTTTTTGTGAAATTATACATAAATTATGCTTCAAACCAAACATTTATGAGTTACTGTTGATTAGAAACTAATATAGAAGCAAACTGAATGTAGAAAGACAATAAAGTCAAATGGTTATTTGTGCAAAGTTTACTGTCCTATTAACCCTTCCTGTAAGTTTTCTTTTCTTTATCATCCACATCAAATGTATCGCAATAATGTTTTGTTTTTAAACTAATTTCAAATGGTATGTGATTTTGGTTATTTCTGTTAGATATTTGTTTAACGTCTTTTTATTCCTGCTGTATATGTATTCTTTAGGGACTTTAGGGTCGGCTTAACCTCTCCTGTACAGATGCATATGTTCTGCCTTGTTTCTTGTTTAAGAACTATAAATTTAAATAAATAAGGACTGCTTTGACTCGATTTTACTTTTATTTTGAAAGTGTCGCTCTTGTAATCACCTTGGTGCTTATTTTTATATGCCTTTTCCACTAACTCTTATTTTTGGATGTTATACGACAACTCACAAAGAAAGAAAAGACTTTTAAAACAACCAAAACTTTACTACGATTTTTTATAGATGTTCTGAACGTTTTTGTAACGACGATCTGCTGAACCGTTTCCGCTTGAAAGGTGGGTTATGTCCGGTCTGATTATAAGCTCATAAATTGAGGATTGTTTTGAGTATTTCAGATAAGATACAACCTTTAAGGTAAGTTTGTGGCTAAAGTGATTGCAGCTGGAGCTGGCCTGTCACACATTGGGTCAAAAATCAACACAGACACGGCTAGCATTAGCTTAGCTTGGTGCTAATTTATCGAAATGTTTTGGAACTTGCACCGAAAATGACAAACGGTTGTCACTTGATTTATTGCTCTGTCTTTTAAAGTTGTTAAGAATAAAAGTCCAAACTACTAAGGTCAGTTTTTACGCTTATGTTATTACGTTTACCAGCAGCTAGAGCGGGCTTTACACTATTTAAGCTTTTAAAGTGGGTCAGTTGTTAGTTTAGCTGCTGTTAGCTAGCCTCTAACAACGTCTGGCTAATCAGTGGGAAAAGCCGTAAAATAAATGCATCTTTTGTTGAAGCATCATGTTCTCACACAGAAAATATATGAACATTACAAACTTTAACGCGAGTATGTTAATGTAGTCTGGGGCACACACACAGAGGGATATTTCACCATTCCACCTCCTTGAAAAATATCTCGATGAGGTTGTTTTTTTTTCTATAAAGTTTAATAATTTTGGAGTTGATTTGGCTTTATGTTTTAATTCTGACCCAATCATGACTCACTCTCTATTTTCTGGGAGAATGTACCATATTTTCTAATGATGTAGGATTTCTAATACTCTGTAACGAGGTTCTCTGGACCTTAGGAACAAAATAAAAGACCCACAAAATCACATCCTGATTGTTTTGTTTATAGAAATCTTTGGGTAGCATACCCAAAGATTGTACACTGGTATGATATGTTTTTACTGTAGTTAAAGTAAGAAGTAGCTGACTAAGAAATTACTCAAGAGTAAAAAAGTATTTGATAAAAAAGTATGAGTGCCTGATTAGAATGTCTAATTTAATATTTAAAAATTCAGTCATCAGACAGACAAAAATATAGTTATGTGCAAGTCCTGGTATTTCACCATAAATCTCATTAAACCAATATTTACTGTATATTTGTTAGAACAGGGTAAAGTGCTTCCACTGACAAAATATAATATTTACTATATTTTTTTTATCCTGACGTTATTCAGCAGACAGAAAATAACAACAAAGCTGGTGTAAAAACAAGATGTCTCCTGAATTTTTTCATTCAGTAAAGTTATTCTGTAGGTAGAAATCCAAAACTTCTGCTCAAGTAAAATTAACTATACTTCATTATATTAAAAGATACAGTGCAGAAAAAGTATATTTTTCCCAAAAAACAACTCAAGTAATTGTAAATGGTTATAGGGAGACGCTGACATGGCAGAGAGGGAGGCAGGCATGGAGGAGGACGCAGGAAATCTGCCGGCCAGACATGGCAATGACGGAGAGGAAGACCGCAGGAGGCTTTTCGGGATGGTGGATGAGGACGAACAGCCGGGGGACGAAGACGAACTGCTGGGGGACGAAGATGACGAAGAAGCGGAGGCGCCAGAGTCTGTTGAGCTGGACGCTCCGGCAGAGCGCAGCGGCCACATTGCTGTCATTGATAGAAATATCATGTATGTGTGGGGCGGATACAAGGTAGGAGCTGAACCACGTAATCACACTTTAAGTCATTATTTTTAGTTTCTAAATCATATTCTCTTTTGTTTTTTTAAACAAGAATGGCCAAAATCATGGATTCGTTGACTTGTACCTGCCCAAAAATGAGGTGTGGACCTACAACATGGAGTCAGGAGTTTGGTGAGGAAATAAAGGGTGAACTTCCTGTCGTCATTTCTATGGATGCTGCAGTTAAATAAAAACGGTTGCATGTCTGCAGGATGAAGCATGTCACCGAAGGGAACCTGCACTCCATGTCCGGCAGCTGCGGGACGTGTCTGGATGGGGTCCTGTACCTGTTCGGGGGGCATCATGCCAGAGGAAACACAAACAGGGTATGCTGAGAGAACAATTAATCAGTTCATCCCATCATAAGTTAAAACCAGCTCAATAATTTCCATTTCCATGATTGCTTTTCTCGTTTCTTTCATCCAAAAACTGAATGATGAAAGTCTTCAGTCTGGCGCTTTGGTCTGATCTTACCTTGTGCTTTTTGGAGAATCCTTTCACTTGCAGAGATTTCAGTCTCTATTTTATTTGTTGTTTTGTTTATATTTAAAATGTCTTTCAGTGCCATTGTTAAATGTTTGTTAAAAATGAAAGTTTATTCATCTTTAAGAGGGTGCACCTGCATTATTATGCCAGTACTATTATATTTCTTAAAATGGTCTGAAAAGAATATCATTTATCGCAGTAACTTCTGGGCCAAACTGTGTTGTCATGAAAGGCCTTGTTGAGTGTTTAAATGCAGCACTGGTCCTGTTCCAGATCTACCGTCTGCCTCTGAGGGCGCCCAGCCTGGTGTGGGAGGAAATGAGGGACCTGAAAGGACTTCCTCCGTCCTCCAAGGACAAGCTGGGATGCTGGGTCCACAAGAACAGGTGACGTCTTCCTTCCCTGGCCGTGTTATCGGGTTTGTTTCTCCAGGAAGGTTTGATGATGAGATTCCTTTATCTTTTATATTTGCAGACTGATTTTCTTCGGCGGGTACGGCTACACTCCACAGGGATCTCACCTAGGGGCTTTCGAGACCGATGAAACGTCTTCTGTTTTGGTCTGTAAACGAATGACAGCATCAAACGTAGAAGTCAGGATCCTCCTTTTGCAGAGGCTCTTTGAATGTTGACGTATTTATTTTTATTTCCTGCATCAGTGGGAGGGTCCTAAACGAGGCTGGAACAACCACATCCATGTCCTGGACCTGGAGACGTCAGCATGGAGTCAGCCCATCACTCAGGTGAAGACGCGCAGCAGCGCCACCTTATGGGCATTAATGGAAACTGGGGATGAACGGTGCGTCTGCAGCGACACCTGCAGAGATAGAAGAAACGAATAATGAAATGAATACAAAAAAATTAATAAATAAAAATGAAGAAAGATAAAGAGAAAAAGAATCAAGAAAAAAGTGAAAAAAATCAAGTGTAAGTAAAAAAACTCTGACATTTATTTATATAGACCAGAGCATCGAAGTCGACCCGGGTTTCATACAGATCCATTAAAAAGCCACTGTAGTGATTGGGTGGTTCTGAGTGGTTCTGAGTGGTTCTGAGTGGTTCTGGGTGGTTCTGGGTGGTTCTGTGTGGTTCTGAGTGGTTTTGTGTGGTTCTGAGTGGTTCTGGGTGGTTCTGGGTGGTTCTGTGTGGTTCTGAGTGGTTTTGTGTGGTTCTGAGTGGTTCTGGGTGATTCTGGGTGGTTCTGAGTGGTTCTGTGTGGTTCTGGGTGGTTCTGAGTGGTTTTGTGTGGTTCTGAGTGGTTTTGTGTGGTTCTGAGTGGTTCTGGGTGATTCTGAGTGGTTCTGGGTGATTCTGAGTGGTTCTGGGTGGTTCTGAGTGGTTTTGTGTGGTTCTGAGTGGTTTTGGGTGGTTCTGGGTGGTTCTGAGTGGTTTTGTGTGTTTGGTTCTGGGTGGTTCTGATGGTCCTGTCGCTGTGTTTCAGGGCAACACGCCGTCCCCCAGAGCAGCTCACGCCTGTGCCACCGTAGGAAACAGAGGTTACGTGTTCGGAGGGCGGTTCAAGGTGAGCTCTGCTCTGATCCGTTCAGTCTGTGTGCTTTCTGGCTTTCTTTATCCACAACACTTTTATTACAGTTAAGGTCATAAATCCTTCAGATGAACCATTTTAAACAGTCTGAGCTGAAGGTTTAAGGGAATGTTTAGTCTGAATTATGTAAAAATAGTCAAGTTGAGTCACAGAAATGCTAACATTCAATATATTTTGTTCCCAAACACTTTTATTGTTTTTCTCCAGAATTACAGACTGAATGATTTGTACTACATCAACCTGGAGACGTGGGAGTGGCACGAAATGTAAGTCTGAACCTGGGCTGTGATCACAACTAGTGATTATTTTAGTTATCGATTAATCTATTAATAAGAAAAGTTGCCACATTTTTGCTGATTATTCATGTACACCTTTTATATATATTAACACAAATAAATGATTCAGTTAATTGTTTTATGTCCTAAAATACAATAACAGCAGCTTGATTATTTGTTGAAAAAAAAAAGCATCTTCAGGAAAAAAACATCAACATTTGTATTTTTTGTTTTTAGTTTGAAATGTAATATTACAACACTGGGTCTCATTCTTGTTCAGATTTTAGTTAAAGATGTTTAATTTCTGTAAAAATCAGGCAGATTAGACATCGGTTTGGAACAGAAATGAAATCTGAATTAATCAGCTTCTCTTGATTTGTTTTCTTGGTAATAAAAGGAGAAAATGACCCATTGTGACCCGTCTTGACTCATTCTGACCCGTCTTGACCCATTGTGACCCGTCTTGACTCATTCTGACCCGTCTTGACCCATTCTGACCCGTCTTGACCCATTCTGACCCATTCTGACCCATCTTGACCCATTCTGACCCATTCTGACCCGTCTTGACTCATTCTGACCCGTTTTGTTTTTTTTCTGCAGGGGCGTTCCTCAGAATCCTGTGGGCCGGTCCTGGCATTCCTTCACTCCGGTTTCACCAGATCACATCTTCCTGTTTGGAGGTTTCACCACACAGAGAGAAACGCTCAGTGAGTTTTGTGTTTGGGTTCCCAGGCTGAGCGATCGTTTGAACAGGAAGTTGTTCTGAATCGCTGTACCTCTCCTCCAGGTGACGCGTGGCTTTACTGCATCAGCAGGAACGAGTGGAGGCCGTTCAAGCACAGCTACACAAAGAGCCCCAGGTAAGTATCCTGTCCTGCTGAATGCCACTGTGCCCATCGCCGCACTACTGAACGCCTCTCTCTCTCTCTCTCTGCGCTGCAGGCTGTGGCACACGGCATGTTCTGGGCCGGACGGCGAGGTGTTCGTGTTTGGAGGCTGCGCCAACAACCTGCTGTCTCATGAGAGAGCTGTAAGCTGAAAAACCTCCAGGTTATGACCACTTCCTGTTTCAGACTGCCTCTCATCCTGTTTTCCTCCTCCGACAGGCTCACAGCAACGAGCTGCTAATTTTTAACGTCCAGCCCAAATCGTTAGTCGGGTGAGTACTTAAAGCTTCAGGAAGTAACTTTTATTAAAATACGGTTTTCACATTTTTATTAAAGGGCGGTATGATGTGAAATCAACTTATTTGAACTTTTGATCACATTTTAACTTTATTCCCTCATCAGAAACATTCCTTGATTCTTTCATGCATGTTTGAGAAATCATTTAATCACCATGGCAACCATTCAGCTGTTCAAAATGCCTGATGGTACCTAGCCCCGCCTTCCAGACACAGCTCCTCCTATGAGCTGCTGCTTCTGAGCTTCTGCCTGTCAGAGCAGCCCTCCCCCACTCTGCTCCTTCAGACTAGCCAGTAGCAATTAGCAAACACCTGGTGGAACAGCTGAGCTGCTTTAAGGAGCCACTTCTCAGAGCAACACTGGAAAAAACATTTAGGTGATGACGTCCTGAAAGAGCAGGAGTTTTTAAAGAGACAGAGGCCCAATTTCAAGGCATTAAATTATGAAATCTAATTTTTTTTTTTTTAAACAACCAATCAGAGCCAGCAGGCGGGTGTAAGCGCTGTCAGTCAACTCATAAACATGCTGTGAAATGTGTTAATGGCAGAGAGTCAATTCATCCTTGCAGGAAAACCGCTATCAGTGGCCATGCTAACTAGCATCAACTTTCCTAACAGGCGTTATGATCGACAGCGCTAAGACCCGCCTCCTGGCTCTGATTGGTTGTTTCTAGTCTAGGAGATGCATTTTTTTCTGTCTCATTCTATACTTTAACAGTTTCAACTAATTTGTAAAAATAATTTTTATAAAAGTTGCAGCTTTGAAGCAGCAGGAAGTGGGTTTGTTTTAGCCGCTAACGAGCCTGTGCTCCTCAGGTTCTGCATGGAGGCGATTCTGCAGCACCGGGAGAAGCTGTCCTCTCACTGGGACTGCCTGCCCAAACACCTGCTGCACAGCCTGAAGCAGAGGATGTCCCGGGTCAACACGCTGGGCTCCTAGAGCCGGGCAGGACCCACCAGCTCGCTCTGCCCGGACCGCTAACGTGAATTAAAACGACAAGCAGAAAGAATCTGTTTTCCATTTCTGATGATGCGCCCAGTTATTTCCCTGCACAGCCAGGAGAACATCTGGAATCTCACCAAAACTTTCAGAAACGGGCCGACCAATCAGGACGGCCCTTAGAATCAACCTGCTTTCTGCCCGGCAACAGCTGGCCTCAGAGGCAGCTGCAGCTGGAAAACAGATGATTAAAGGCGAGGAAAGGAAAAAACAAACTGTGGTTTAAAGTTCAGATATGGTTCTGGTTCTGAGGTCAGCTTTTCATTCGACCAAAATGGTCTAGAAGAAATAACTCCACATGCAGCTGACTATTAGGGCCAGACTAAGATTTATTTTTTTTAATTACGAGGGTAAAGTTATAAGATTACCAGAAGAAAGTCGTAAAATTACTAGAAAAAGATTGAAAAAGGTTTGTTGTCCAGATCAGTTTGTGATTCTAGTTTTCAATTGTTTCAAAGTTCTGCTACTGATAAAAGATGAACTTTTTTCTTTATTTGTAAAACCGATAAAGTATAACTTCACAAGATGCTCAGTATTCTTCATCTTAATTTATTTTTTTGTGTTGACGTTATAAAATTGCTAGTTTATTCTCATTATCTTGACTCATTGGCTTTTTTTCTCATTACTTAAATCTTGTAACATTATGACTTTATTCTCGTATGAATTTCCATATATTTTTCTAATGTCACAACTTTTTGCTCATAACTTCAATATTTTTCTTATCCTTGCACCAATACTTGGTTGTACTCCTCTGCAGTCATAAAACCATCATTTCTTCTGGATTTTTAAACGTCAGAAGGTACAAATAAATATTTTGAAGCTTCCAGAACCTTTTAAATCCAAACCTGTGAGCTTTTTGGCTTCTGCTGACTCAGAAAGGTCTCCTCTGCTTCCTTCTCAACCCGAACAGGAACTCTAAGAAAACCACTGAAATGTGTGTACATCTTTAAGTTAGCTTCATGCAAATGTAAAATAAAAATCTAGAGGTCTGTTTTTAAATGTCCATTTTGTTTGAACACTAAAAATGAGCAGAACGGCTGGGATTATTTAGCAGCAGGTTACCTGGCTTCAGGTAATTCTGCTTCAGTTCTCGATCCGGTGGAACCAGACAGAAACCACCTGCTGGTTCTGATCCGTCTGTACAGCTGTAAATAAAATGGCTCCTCTGATCTCGTTGCACTGAAACGACGCTGTCAGTTTGGCTTCGTTTGCACAAAATTACCTCCTGTAATTGTTGATAATGCAAGATTGTATCCAAATAAAATGAAAACTACAAATCGAGTCAGATTTTTATTCCTAATATTTTTGTAAATGGAATCAGAACAATCTTTACAATTGAAGCTCCTAACCCCTCAGCGGAGCGGCCAGGATCTGGACGGGTTCACTTCCTCTTGGCAGCCAGCAGGTTTGGTGCCGACACCTTCACCTTCCCTGGCATGTTCCTGGAGAGGTCCGCGTCCTGAAACAGAACCGGACAGACTGAGACCCGGACCAACAGAACCGGACAGACTGAGACCCGGACCAACAGAACCACTGACCCGGTGTGTTTATAGCTACACTATTGATGCATAAAGGGACCAAGAAGGTGCAAATTTTAACCACCAAGCGGCTCGGCTGTAACGGGTTGGACCTTCAGAACAGAACCAGGGTTTAACAACAGATTCTGGTTCTCAGTGTTAATCACATTTTAAAATAAACTCAGTTCTCTTTATAATAAAAATTTGTTACATGATTTAACAAAAATACAAACATAAAATGTTAGATATTTATATACCTACAATAAATTATTCAATAAATATAAAACATCTAGTTAAATGTATATATTTGCTGAATAAATTAAAAAATATGTTGTAAAAAACGTGTAGAAATATGAATGTTATATGTGAAGAAAAACTTAACAGATCTAACAGATGTAAATATTTGTTAAGTTGAAAAAATGTGAGGTTACAGATCTGTGAGGTTTTCCTTCCTGCTGGAGTTTTGGGTATTTTTACCTTGACGCTGCGGAACAGGTCCTTCTCCCGGGCTGAAGCGTCTTTAGCCTTGATGAAGCTGAGCACCGCCGTCCGAGCCGCTTGAAAACAGAAAACGTCACGTCAGCACTGAGCCTCGACCTGCAGGAATCATCCGGGATCGTTTCTACCTTTTCCTTTCTTCTGAGAGCCTGGAGTCAGCTTCACTTTGTGTCTGCGGACAACAGAAGCACCATCACACCGAGGCCGTAGCTCTGAGGACGGCTTGGACAGTTTGGACACCTACTTATAGTTGGACAGGGCGGTGTAGGGGGCGCAGACGGGGACGGCGAACAGCAGGATGTCGTCGGGGTGCGGCTGGCCGCTCAGAGACGTCAGCAGGTTTTCTGCTTCCTGTCGCCGGGAGACAGGAAGCCAAGAGGATGAAGCTCCGACTGGCAGCGTTTACTCACCTGAGGCAGGAAGCTCACCTCCGCTCCGGCGTTGTCCTGGTCCGCCTCGTCTTCCTGCAGGAAATTACATCACTGCTGAGTCAGGAAGCAACTAAACCCACATTCTGTTAGAGCTGGGTGATAAACTGATCATCGATTAGTCAAATTTTTGGTTTCCAGAGATTTAATTTTAGGACAATCTGGAGTTTTGGTGTTTCCATAGAGGCGGCCATCTTGTTTGAGAAACGTTTCACAGTTTGTGTTTATTTGGACTTTGAATTCAGATCAACAAAATACTAGAGCCAGGCTGAAATAGTTTTTTAATTATGAGAATAAAGCCACAATATTAAAAACAAATTAAGTCCTATTACAAGAATGAAGTCATAATATTATGATTTTATTTGATCAATATTTGTTTACCAGGTCAGATTTCTGATTTAAATCCATTTCCATCAAATTATTATAAACAGCAGAACTTTGAAACGATACTCTACACTGACTGAGCGGCCATGTTAGTCATGTTACAGCCTTTTTCACATTAAAACATATTTTTCTCTTAAATTTAAGCTGTTTCTTTATTCTGCTAATATTGTGACTTTTTCTCGTAATTAAACAGAAATTATCTGAATTATCCCTCATGCTGATCACAGAAGTTAATATTTTTTGTCATTTGTGTTTTCTACCTTCTCCTCCTGCTGCTGCTCTCCAGCCGGCTTCTCCTCTTCCTCCTCTTCCTCTCCTCTTCCTCCTTCCTGCTGAGGTTTCTTCTCGTCGGCGGCCATGTTTCGAGGTTTCTGCTGCGGTTTCAGCTGTGGTTTCCTGCCAGGCTCCTCCTTCCCTTTGCCCTTCCTTCCTTTCTTCCCTCTGTCCTTCTCCTCCTTGGCTGCCCCGGCAGACTGCAGGGCAGAAACGGGTCGGGCGTCAGCATCTGGGCCGCGTTGGAGCGGCGGCACACGGATGACCTTCCTCACCCCTAGCAGCTGCATCATCAGCTCCCGGTCCTCTTCATCCTGGTCCTTGTACTTCTCCTTGATCTTCTTCAGCTTGTTCTGTCCCAGCAGCAGGAATATTTCATTTTCCACCTGAGCGGTTCTGGTTCTGGTTCTGGTTCTGGTTCTGGTTCGGTGTTTGTCTCACCTTCTGGCCTCTCTTCAGTGGCTGCTGAGAAGAGCCTCCTCCACCTTTTGACCCCAGATCCACAGAGGAAACCTCCGACTTCTCCTCGCCGTCACAATCTTCCTGTTTCTGCTTCTTCTTCTTCTCCTCTCTAAACAAAAGAGGCAAAAACTTCTGAGCATCGTTAAATTAATCATTGTTAATAATAAATCAATTCCTTCTTTGAGCTTTCCCACACGTTTTCCCATCACAAAAATATATATTTTTAGGTTTTACGCTGCAAAAATACAAAATCAAGAGTTTAGTGTCTAGTTCACTTGAAATAAGACAAAACTAACCAAGTAACTTTTCAGCAAAACATCGAAGCTTGTTTTAAATAAATAAATCCTTACAATAATGAAAGAATGAGGATTTTTTCACTTGTAATTTTTGCCTTGTTATAATCAGTGTTAAGGATTTATAGATTTAAACAAGTTCCTAATTTTTGCAGAAAAGTTAGTTATTAGTTAGTTTTGTCTTATTTCAAGTGCACTAAAATATTACTAAATGAAACCAAAAATACTTGGTAAGATTTTGTGTTTTTGCAGTGCATGACAGACCAACACAAAGTTTATGGTGATAAAGAAAAAGAAGGAAATGATAAATGGTTTTAGTTTCAAACAGAAATCTCCTGCTTTTCCCTTTGAATGTTATAAATACGTCGTAGAACCTCCTTTTGCTGCAAACTGAAACTTTTGCACATTCTTCATAAGAAAATACACCCACTCGACATCTTTTGAGGTTGTTACTTTGACTAGGCCATTCCAACTCATGAATCTACATAAAGAAAAAGTTTGGAGTGAAAATATGTTTTCAGATTTTTACTGTTTGTTTTTGTTTTTAGAAAATCTAATTGAGTTAAAACAACCTGATTAATATTTAATTATTTTGTCCAGATGTTAAATTACACATGTACACGTTTGAGGCGTGATAAAAACCCAGAGGTATTTCTGAAATAATCTGGCATTTTTATGCACATTTCCAAACCTGAACAGGTTCAAACTCTAAGTTTAGGTTAAAAAAATCTGAACAAAAATCAATATTTGTGCTTTTCTTGGTTTAAAATGTTGTAGTGTAACAACACCGGGGGTTACAGGTTTAAATAAGAAAATAAACATTTTATTGCTTAAAATGCAATAACAGAAATACTTTAGTGAATGTTTGATCATTAGTAGCAAAGGATGAATCTGCAGCTCAAAATACTTTAAAAAATGAGAAAATCTGAGGCCTGTTTACTGAACATTAACTCTGGATAGAACAGATTTAAGCTTTTTTATCTTAAATACAAACTGAGCTCACCTCCTCTGCCTGGCGCTCATGTGTTTCTTCCCTTGTGAATCCACTTCAACCTGAAGGAACAAAACATCAGGAATTAAATAAAATAACCCGATAAAACACCTGGAGGAGAGGAAAAGGTGCAGATATCTGCCTGAGTCGTCGTTTCGTTCTTGAAGCTGGGATTGTGAGCCATCCTAGAAACGAGGAAGAACGATTTGTTGTTTCCTTCGCGTTCATGCAGGAAGAAAGGAGAACTTCCTGTTTGGACGGAGACGCTACCTGATTGGCTGTAAGTGGGAGAGGGAGATGGCGGTGTCTGGAAAGCTGAACTGGTCGCTCTTCGTCTCGTCTTCCACGCCGCTGTCTTCGTCGTTCCCGTCGTCCTCCATGTCGCCCGGCTGCGCGGCGGCGGCCATTTCTGCTTCTTTATGGCTCTCCGCCTCGTCTGCTGCTCTGCCCTGGTCTTCATTACTGCTGTCGTCTCCTAGGAAACGAGGAGGAAACGAGTCCAGCAGCTTTTCAAAAGCGACATAAATCATTAAAAACGTTTGAAATTTAGATGAAAACCAAGTTAAAAAAATCTCCGTCTTCATGAGTGAAATTGTCATTTAAAAACTGATTTTTATATTACCAGTTTATCTGATAATAAAATGAGTTTGGATCTGAAACATTCGTCTTGGTACCGATAAGCTCCTCCCCTTCCTCCAGCAGCTCAGCAGCTCTCGATGTCACTTCCTCCAGGTCTTCCTCCACCGTTTTCACCTTTCGCTCGCCGCGGTGCCGAAACACGCTCTGCTCATCCACCTGTCAACCAATCAGAGGAGCAGGTGGGAACCGGAAAGACCCCGCGTGACCCCAGGCGACTCCACGTGACCCTGTGTGACCCCAGGCGACTCCACGTGACCCTGTGTGACCCCAGGCGACTCCACGTGACCCCGTGTGACCCCAGGCGACTCCATGTGACCCCGTGTGACCCCAGGCAACTCCACGTGACCCAGTGTGACCCCAGGCGACTCCACGTGACCCTGTGTGACCCCAGGCGACTCCACGTGACCCCAGGCGACTCCACGTGACCCCGTGTGACCCCAGGCGACTCCATTGACCCTGTGTGACCCCGTGTGACCCCAGGCGACTCCACGTGACCCTGCGTGACCCCAGGCGACTCCACGTGACCCCAGGCGACTCCATGTGACCCCGTGTGACCCCAGGCGACTCCATGTGACCCTGTGTGACCCTGTGTGACCCCAGGCAACTCCACGTGACCCTGTGTGACCCCGTGTGACCCCATGTGACCCTGTGTGACCCCATGTGACCCCAGGCGACTCCATGTGACCCTGTGTGACCCCGTGTGACCCCATGTGACCCCAGGCAACTCCACGTGACCCTGTGTGACCCCAGGCGACTCCATTGACCCTGTGTGACCCTGTGTGACCCCATGTGACCCCAGGCAACTCCACGTGACCCTGTGTGACCCCAGGCGACTCCATTGACCCTGTGTGACCCCATGTGACCCCAGGCAACTCCACGTGACCCTGTGTGACCCCAGGCGACTCCATTGACCCTGTGTGACCCTGTGTGACCCCAGGCAACTCCACGTGACCCTGTGTGACCCCGTGTGACCCCATGTGACCCCAGGCGACTCCATGTGACCCTAGCCCTTGCTTACCTTAAACAGGAAGCCAAAGCCCATGATCAGGTAGGATGGAGGAAGGAAGTTTTTCTTCCCTGAACAGCAAAAATTAGAAAAAAAGCAAATAAATTTTCCAGGTAAATTTATTTGCTGCTCATTGTAGCAAACAGGAAGTGATGGTATTATGGACAGGAAGTGATGAAGGCTCGTACCTCTGATCATGAAGCTTCCAGTGGTCAGATACTCTCCAGTGGGAGCCGTTTTAGACACCTGAAAAACACACACTTTAGATTTCATTTTTTACCAATATCATTTTTGTTTTTAATGTTTTAGGAAAATTAAAAATGTTTTTATTTTAATTTCTAAACTGCAGCCAATTTCTGGGTTTATTTCCATTAATTTACATGCTTGCAGATATATATAAAAAAAAACAATAATAAAATATTTTTTATTTTTTATTATCTTCAACAGCAGAGGTCTTTTCTTTATTTCACATTTTTAGTTTAAAGTTTGAATACAGAGATGAGGCATGGCTGCCTTTTAAAACAATGAGAATAAAGTCAGTACGACTTTGTTTTCATAATTTTGTGAGTTTATTCTTAAATAAATAAATTATATATATATATATATATATATATATATATATATACACACACACACACGTGTGTGTGTGTGTGTGTGTGTGTGTGTTATTATGACTTTATTCTCAAAGCAGTTTATACTCATGATTTTAAATTCTTGTACAACTTTTTGTAGCATTACGGTTTTATTCTTGTAATATATTTTTTCTTGGTATGGCTCTAATACTCTGTCATAATATTTAAAGACAATTTTGAATTTTTAAAAATATATCTCACGACCCCTGCAGACCCCCACCTTGAAGGCCTCTGCTCTACATAATTAATAATAAACTGTTTACTTGAGAGGTGACAAGTTAGCAACCTGCTAACAAGGTTTACAAACTGTGTTAGTGGAAAGTTGAGTGGAAGGAAAACCTTCAGTAACTGCAGCTTTTACAGGATTCTGAAGCATAAAGTCGTTATTTTCTGGGTGAGAATCGACTAACCTGATGGTGGTGGACCCACCAGGCGCTGGTGATAATCTTGGCATCCCAGGCAGCGCTGTAGCAGACGGCCATGGTGGCGGCTTCGGTCAGCGTCCTGGGAGGAACGGCATCGCCTGAGGAAGAGGAGGAGAGGCGATGAAGATGCTTCGGCTAAAAACAAGAAGAAGAAAACTGAGCCGAGGAGACGGGCCGGCAGACAGAACCTGACGGGTTCTTGATGACGCAGCTGGTCGCTCCATGCAGATCAGCGTGGACGTAGATGTCACCTGCAGGAGGTCAGAGGCCAGAGCTGCAGGTCAGAGCCACAGGTCAGAGGTCAGAGGTCAGGCAGACGCCCCGGCAGGCGGCCTCACCTGAGCGAAGGTAGCGCTTGACGATCATCTCGTTCTGCTGCTGGTCCCTCCCTGCGATCACCAGGTAGTTCTCAGAGCTGATGAACCACAGGAACTTCTCAAACCTGAGGAACGGAGGAAAACGGCCGGTTGATCGAGTTTCTCCAGAATATTCACGCTTTAACGTTTCACATCCAGAAACCTTCAGGGCTTTTCTGGGATCTAATGTGATCGACCAACGCAACGTGGAGCAAAACTGAAGGGGAAGGAAAGAAACGCACCTTTTATTTCTACGACTTTATTCAAATATTATGACTTGATTCTCATGTTTTTATAATTTTATGCTGGTAACTTTATTCACATATTTTTCATACTTTAATATTGTACTATTACTTCATTCATATATTAAGACTTAATTCTGGTAATATTTTGACATTATTTTTATATTATTACAACTTTATTGTCGTATAACAACTCGTAATAATACGACTTTATTCTAGTAATGACTTTCCTAGTGTCATGACTATTGTACAATATCTCATATTTTTGTTAATATATTCTACTGATTGATTGATTGATTGATTGATTTCTCATATTATTCAGATTTTTCTCTCATATTACTGCGAGCCAGGTTCAGAACAATAATAATAATTTCTAGCCTGTCTTTAATACTTATAAATAAATGCAAACGTCTCTGTTTTTATTCATAAAAACTTTTAAAAGTGTATTTGTGATTTTCCTGCTGCGCTCCGTGTCGTCGTCATGTGAAATGTTTCCAGAACTCGTCGACCCACCAGTAGACCTTCCGGGCTTTCTGGATGGTGGTGACAGTCTGGACTTCCTTCAGGGTTTGCTGCGTTTTCTTCTCTGCAGATTTCATGGCCTGAACAATTTAAAAGGGTCGAAGGTCAGAGTAAATACGATTACAGATTAAATCATAGTTTTATTAGCAGCTTCCCCACCTTGCCTGCAGCTTCGATGGTTTTCTGCTCCTTTTTCTCAGCGCTGCGTTTGTGGTCGTAGTATCTGAAAGTAACAATAAAACTTCATCCAGCTGAAGGATTTTAAGGATTTTAATTATAAATCCTGAATTTTCTGAGCGGTTTGCTCCAGATGAACCTCTTGGCGTTGGCGTACGCCGACAGGCCCAGATCCACATCCACCAGCATCGGCTTGTTCCTCTGCAGCTTCCTGTTCTGCCCTTTATTCTTGTTTTTCTTTCCTTTCTCCTCCACTCTGATCTTCTCCTCCTCTTCCTCCTGCTCTTCATCAGAAACGTAGGGATTTCTGTGGAAATGACGGCGGAGGTGAGTGCGTTCCTGTAAAGCGGGCGTTGGTCTGCAGATCAGCAGCAGCGTACTTCAGCAGCATGGTGATGTGGTTGGTTTGCAGCTTCAGCTCCTTGATGGCGCAGGCCACCGGGTCGCCAGACGCCTGCGCTTCCTTCACGATGGTGCCGATTTCCGTCCAGTCCACCTGATTGGCCAGCGCGCTGCGCACCACCTGCAGCGCCCGCTCCACCACCGCCAGGTTCATCTCCACCAGCTCGCCCTTCGCTCTGTCCACTTCCTGTCACACACATTCAGCTGAATCCATCCGCCGCACATTACAGACTAAAACAGGGGTGTCCAAAGTGAGGCCCGGGGGCCGTTTGAGGCCCTCGGAATGATTCCATGTGGCCCTTATTGGATTTGTAGAGTACAACTTGTCCCATTTTCTGCTTTCATTTTAATCTAAGAGTAAATACTACCACAAACATCCATAACTCTAGATAAGAGTTTTTGTTTTTAAACAGATTTGTTTAAAAGAACACATTGTTTTTCTAAGTGGGGCCTGTAGAGGGCGCAGTGGGGGCCTCAAAAGGTTGGAGGAAAAATGAGAAAAATAAAACGCAAAAATAAAAACAAATCTTAAATTCTTAGATTCTTCATAATTTTTATTTTCTGTTATTCAGTCTTTTTTAAATAAAATATAAGTTAAAATGATTTATTTAAATGTTTTTCTGATAGGCTGACAATCAAATTCATCAAAGCAAAAAATGAAAAGGTTTCTGACAAGAAAACGATCAAAAAACCATGAAAACTGTGGGAATAAAATAAAATCTGATGTGATTCATATGAAATATGAAATATTTTTATTATCTGGTTATTATTAAACATAATATTTAATAATAAAATTTTGGCCGCCTGAAATCAGACAGTTTGAGGTAGAAGTTATGCTAAATGAATGTAATAATTAGTGAAAAAATAACATAATAATAATAATGTTTCGCAGAGTTGTCTTTGGGTTTGGTTCCTGGCCAGAGCTTAATGCTCTTTGGGGAAAAGTTTGGACACCCCTGACATAAAAATCATCCAAACTGACATTTAAATGCTTTTTATACAGAAAGCAGGACATTTGTTGTCATTAAAATATTCAGCTTTTAGTTGGTTTTTAGAATTGTTGACTTCTCTTAGCTTTACAGCTGTGGTTCCAGTTCCATAAAGTTTGTACACCCCTGGCCTGAGAGGAGCCTGTTTTACCTGCGCTTGGTGCAGCGCCTCCAGCCGCTGCTCATGGTCCTTCTTCACGTTCTCCAGCTTCTTCAGAGCCTGCTTCTCCTGCTGCAGGGCCTTCATGTCGATCTTCTGGCTCTCCATCTTGGAAAAAAACTCATCCACCGCCTGCAGACAAACGACTTCTGTCAGCGTTCTCTCTTCACGGCAGGAAGTTATCGATCAGGTGATACCGGCCTTGTCGAACGTCTCAAACTCCAGATGGGGGCTGTTGGTGTGCTGGGCGAAGAGGAACGGGTGGAACTCGTCGTACCTGAGAGGGGAAAACGTTACTGGAGCGAACTGAAGGAAAGCGACCAGCAGGGAGGAAACGTACGTCAGGAGATCTTCGCCGGGTTTCCCAGGAGCCAAGCTGGGTTTCTTCTCCCTCTTCTGAATGATGAAACCCTAAATACAGCAGAAAAACTGTATGAATGGAAAATATGGAACCAAGAAGTACAAGGCCTAAGAAAACACTGAAACTTTTCACATTTCATGAGGTTACAATATTTATTTATTCATGAGACAGACCAACACAAAGTGGGACATACATTTTAATAACAAATCAAAATGTGAGCTACAATAAAATGCTTTAAATCAAAGGTCTTCAACATGGGGGTGGCAACCCATTGGAGGGCCGCAGCAGTCCTGCAGGAGGGTCAGAAGATTTCTGATTAATTAGATATTTGTGTTTATTTAAAAAAAAATCAAAGTTATGTCTTTAAATATACACTAACTTGAATCCACACATAAACTGATAAAAGGAACAATAAAAACGTATTTCAGTCAGAATTAAAATATTTTAGCAAAAATCGGCTGATTATACTGAAAATAGACAGACTCTCAGCAGGACGTTATTTTTTACTCACTTTTCCGCTGAATTTCTCCGTTTTGTCCATGTACGTCTCAGCGAGCTGCAGAGCCTCCAGGACTTTAGGAGCAACTGAGAAACAAATGAAATAAAATGCAACTTGTTCACTGATGTGATGGAAGGAAAATTTGATGGAAGGAAAAAAGCAGACGGAAAGTTCCTACTGGCCCGGCGTACCTTCAGCGACGTCGGCCTGACTGTCGACTTTTAAGGAGCCTGGCAGGCCGGCTTCCATCAAACTGTGTTCAATCAGAGTGGCTCCGTAGGCTGGAGGGAAAATGACTTATTCTGTTAAATAATTAACAGATTTACAGCTGAATAAAACTCTTTTTCCTTCAGGATGGGAGAATAAAGTCAAGAATTTAGATTAACATTAAAGTTCAGCCTCAATCTGAAGAATCTGTAACGTAATGTCATGTTTCACGACTAAAACATTAATAAAAACAATATTTGTTTCTCTCTATTGGAACATTTAGCTAAATAATCATAACTTACCTAAAACTGGAAGTTTAGTCTAAGGCTGCAGATAATGATTAATTTAGACATTGATTTTTATTTTTTTGATTAACTGGATTTTAAAATTGCCAATTCTGCAGATTTTTAAGCCTTTTCTTGTACGATATTAATACTTTAAAAGATGCAAAATGTATGTACTATTTCTACAGTTTGAGTTTGTTGCTCTTTTACAAAAAAATTATTTTGTATTCTCCAGCTAACGATTGACTGATTGTTTTCTAAATTAATTAATAAGTAAAAAAAATCGATTAATCGCATTGAAAATTAAACGAATTTGATTATTTTCATTTATATAATAGTTTGTTTTTCTCTTTTTTTTAACCAAACCTGGAAAACAAAATTCTTCAGCCTGGTGATTGAAATTAAAGTTTATTAACCTTTCATTTCTAATGTGTACTGCGATTATTATATCAGTAACATTACTTGAAAAAAGTCTCATAACAACATTATCATTTATGGGACAATTTATCATCCAGGAAAATTAGCTACCGTAACTTTCAATCCCAGTTTAGATTATTGGAAAATGAGAAGAACTGTTTGTGTTTTAACCCAGAGTATGTAAATATCTGGTTCCAACTGAAAGTTTCCATAAATAATTACTGAATGAGTCTCTAGAAGATTAAGACACCAAGATTTGGACGAATACTCACGCAGATGAGGGTTCAGGACTTTCTTCACCTGTTCTCCATGTTGAGCTTTGCTCAGGATTTCTGACAGCCTGTAGGACATTTAGACGTGTTTCCATTGGTTATGGCTCAGTGGATTATGGGATGTTTATGACTGGCGCTACCTGTCCAGAGTGATGAGCGGTTCTGGCGGCCGGGCGCTCTCCACCGGGTACCGCTCCCTCACCGCTATCTTAACGTCTTCGGCCTCGGCGGTGCGAAACCTCAGCAGGTTCAGGATGGTGTACTCATGATCCGCCAGGATGATGTTACCCTGGTGGACAAACAGCCGGGTCAGCGTGTTCGGTACCAGCACCACACCTGTCGTGGTTCTGAAACTGTTCTGACCCTGTCGTAGAGTTCGACGATCAGGTGGTAGGCGGCTTCGTCGGAACCGAACTGGATGTCGACGATCCTGTCGATTCCCAGCTGCTTGACCTGAGTCAGCCGCCGGCCTTTCAGATGCTTCCGACACTACGGAGCAAAAACAGCTGCTTCCATTTTCAGATTCAACTCAGTGAAGGAAAAAACGATCAAATGTGGGAAATAATGACATTAAATATCCAAACTCACTCAAACACGGAAAAATAAAAACACAAACGCAGCTGCATTGAGTTAATGTTTGGATGTTACAAACTTCAGTGGATTTTACTGAACAACATGAATGAATGATTAATAATGAGAAGGAAATAGTTTCAACTCTGAGTCAACAGCTGCAGGTGTTTCTAACAGCTTTACATGTCTTTGGCTAAAAAAAAAAAAAAAAAGACATCTAATACTATAAATTGAGATATAATAACAAACATGTTTCTTTTTTGTTTTTTGAGATTTTTTTATTTAGCAATTTTTTGTTTATTCCTGAAATTCCCACAAAGAATTATAGTACAGTCACATACTACTACTACTAATAATAATAATAATATGCTTTACTTTATGTTAATAAAAAACATTGATGTTTGTGGTTGTAACTTTAAGGGGTATTAATAACCATGAATTGGTTGCTGAGGTTCTTACTTTCATAGCGAAGCCTGAAGGCATCATGTTCTTGGGCCATTCGAAGTCCGTAGAGTGAAAGCGGGTCCCGGACTCTATCAGCAGAACGGCTTTGCTGTCGGGCCTGAAACAGCAGCACAGCATGGGGTCAACCCTGCTCAACATGGTGGCCTAATGCCGGACATTAAACAAAACTCCAACCTGTTGCACTGTTACTGAGTGTTATTATCAATGTAGCTCAAATGGCTGGCTGTGGCAGAACATAGTGATAAAACTTCCCCTTAAACTGTTAAAATATTAATAAATAGTTCTGTCTGCAATTAATGAGGACTACTTGAAATTAAATATTTAATATCTTTTCACATTGTTATCATTTCAGACAAAAAATGCTTTGATTGATTGATACAATAATATTTAGACAACTTGTATTGTGAAAGTTAATGTGGCCACATAAAAACTTAAGGCGGGCAGGATTTGGCCCCCGGGCCTTAACTTTGACACAGGTGATCTACATAATGTGCTACAATGTACTTTTTGCGTTTATTTAAAATCAATTAAAGGTTTGAGATTTGTGCTTTGATTCATGAATCCTCTTGGATTAAGAAGCTTTTATATGTTCTGGTCTTGAGAAAGAAATGAGACAAAATCAGATCATTCTTAGTTAAATATTTGCCCTTATCAATAGCATTAGAAACAAAATGTTGCTTTTTATTTGTATTGATGTAGTCACGATAAACTATCAGAAACCCTTAACATATCAAGTAATAATTATAGCAAAGCAGACATCTCTGTAATAGTGTCATATTCTTTATAGCAAAGGCTCATAAAACTTGAGTTTTCTAGCTGTCCTTACTTTTGTAGACGGATCAAATATGTCTTATTGTCGATGTCATAAACGTTATTCACTCTCATGCCGATGTAGCTGGAAAGGAAAGACGATAAATAAATGAATGAGTGATCAACATGTGTAAATAAATCAACATTAGCCTTGTTAGCAGATGGCCATGTTAGCATTAGCTCCGGCTAACAACCGTCACCTACTTGGCATTGATCTCGGCAATAACTGCCCGGATGTCCACGGTGGTAAACCTGGTTTTCATGGTGAGTTAGATCCACGTTGAAGTTATGTTTGTAATGTAATGACTGAGAACGTTACATATCCGAAGCAGCAACAAGAAAATCATGCAGGGAGTTCTGCACATGCGCAAACACACAGGTGCGAGCGACCGCACAGTGCGTCAACGTCGACGCCATATTGTGAGGGTGAGGGGTATATTTGCGGAAACGTCCAAAAACATAGAGCAGGTGTTATGCTGGTTCAATAATAATAATAATAATAATAATAATAATAATAATAATAATAATAATAATAAAGATTAAAGGGTTTCAGGCTGAAACCACAGGTGTCTAACTCAAGGCCATAACCATTTATGTGACCCTGAAGGCTGTTATGTTGTTATGTTGACCCTGAAACGTTAACAGTTGTGTGCTTAAGTATAATTTAATCAGTCAAATCTGTTTTCATTTATATAGGACCAAATTATATCAATGTGGAAAGATAAAACTTGTTACATTTTAAGAAATACCAATCACAGAAAAACTACAATGTTTTAACAAATTGTTAACAAACAATGTGTTACCAACCGGCCCTTTGACGACATTCATGATCCTGATGCGACTCGAAATGAAAATGAGTTTGACATCCCTGCTTTAATCTAAACAGTTTATGATGTTTCATTTAATCTCAGTTATTACAATATTAATTCTAAAATCGGCATTTATATTTTATTTAAATATGACATAAATTTGTGTTTATTTTATACTGAAAACCCAACTCTGGTGTTTCCAAGGAGAACCTGCCACTCACAATATGGCAAACGCGCTAACGCCTTCCAACCCTTTAAGAGATTTTTACGGAAGCCTATTGGGTGCAAAAATGAAATGGTCCACGCCTTTTACTCGCATCAGTCAGCATCGGTGAATAGAAAGCTTTGTACCTGACATGACCGGGCGTCTGGGAGCGTAGTGCTGCTTTTATTCATCCAGTGAATGAGCCGCTTCCTTCCTGTAAACCAGCGGGCTCATGTTCTGCTCTTCACCTGTCTGTGTGCACCAATGATGCACTACTCCAACTGGCTCATTGACGTGAAGAACAGGGCAAGCCTGAGAAATGCGTGCAGGACAACCCCTGACACGGACTGGATTAACAGTGTGCGGAACTACGGCGTGGAAACCGTGAACAACCTGCAGCCCAATGAGAAAACGTCAGAGGCGCTGGTCACGAGCCACCTCTGGAGGAAAGGTAAGACCGCGAATAAAGGTTCGGTTCGGTCTAATATCTGGGCCTGCCGTGATTAACAAAGCTTATCCCGCAGGAGGGGGGTTATTGTGCCTTTATAGTGTAATATTTCCAGCCGAGGGTCCGGGCTGCTGCGGCGGTTAGACCTCCTGTCAGAGTTCCCGTCTCCTCCTCAGGTCAGCGCGGAGGGCGAAGGCGTGCTCCGTTACCAAGGCAACGGTCAGCTAACAGGGCGCAGCAGTGGGGCTAAGCTAGCTCCAATCAGACAATTTCCGCGTCTTTTTTAGAGTTTTTATGACATGTTCTATCTAGATACGCTGGCTATTGATACCAGACTAACATGCGCAAGGACACAATCAAAGGAATGCACTGTAAGTACAAAAAAAAAAAAAAAAAAAAAAGGCTGACCGGTTTATTTTTCATAATTTAACTGCTTGAAGTTTCTCGTTTTTACTTCAAATAATGCACGTTTCTGTATTGGAAGCAGATGAAGAGAAATACATAGATAAAGCGACAAAAACTAGTTTTGATTTTGTTTTTATTCAAAATTGAATATGAATTTTTGGTGAGTGTTCGCCCTCCTTTCTCTGGGGCAATAAAGCTGGGTGGGAAAGGTCGCTTTAAAAATAATAAAATGAATAAAATACAGTACAAATAATTTAGATTTCAACTTATAAATCTGCCTCAAAGTGACCAAGTGAGCATGTCATTCAGAACAAATTTGTCATAAGTTCAGGGATTTAAAGAATTATTTGATGTAGATGGGCAAATGTATTGTTTTACCTGGTAAAGATGTGTAAAAATCCTCAAAATAAACACATTTCGCAAAATCTAATCATGGATGTAGTGAATGAATGACTCAGTACCAAAATGTGACAAATCAGATAACCTGTGGTAAATTTTTGGCACCTCTGCTGTCAGTACTTTGGAGAACCAACAACAAATTGACCAGAGGTACAATATCTTTCTCACCAAACTCTTAAAAAAAAAAAAAAAAAAAGCTAAATCGTTTTTAATTAATTTAATGAACAGGACAATTAAATTGAGGTTTTTCAGGATTTGACCTGCTGATCAGAGCCAATGAGCTGAAAACGTGTGAACGCGTGATGGATTACACA